>NW_007377441.1:0-96244 GCF_000475195.1 Diaphorina citri | reverse complement strand
TAGAGTGGGAACTGTAACTGCTATTGGCTTCATCGTCCGAAAAGCTCGCGCGCAGAAGAGAATGACAGGAAGGAGAAGGGACAGCGTTCCGAGAAGAGCCATTATCCCAGCCAGTTATAAAAATCGCTCGGCGGACGTCGAATCGAACCCGCGGCCTAGTGCTTACAAGGCAGACGCACTACCAAAGTTAGCTTAGTTGGTTTTTTTTTTTTATAAATATTAATAAAAAAAACCAACTAAGCTAACTAGGCTGGCTTTTGTAAATTCTTATTTGCTATTTATTCAAATACTAATGTTTTATTCTATTGTTATTGTCTATTATGAATATCAAAAATAAACCTAACAAAAAGTTTTTTAAAAAAAAGTTTCATCTCCTACCTGTTCCTTTGCGAGTTATCACGTCCCACTTCTCAGGCGTGGTCACAATCATTTGTGTCTGCACTATTTCTGCCTTCTTGAGCTGCATATCCCCGGTTAGTTCTCGTACACTGATGCCCAGGCCTGCTAGTTTCTTGCCAAAGTTCGAGGTCATTTCAGCGGCTACTTGAAATTTGGTATGTAGCTGTCAAATGTGACAAGGATGCGACACGAAACTTTTGGTTAAGACCGGTGCAACGGTTGGCGGCATTTTACAGCTTTTTGGCGGTTTTCGGTGTAATTTAACAATATCTCGGGAACGGTATAACCTAAAGACTTGAAATTTGGTATGTAGTTCACAAATCTGACAAGGATGCAACACAAAACGTTTGGTTAAAATAGGTGCTGCGGTTGGCGGTATAAATGTTACAACAGAACACGCAAATAAGCACCATTCAATAGGACAATAGGATAAGGAAAGTCTTTCTTTTTTTTAAAAAAATAATAAGACCACTTAAAGGGAATGCGCCAAAATTTGGCTCAAAAACGTACCAAGTTTTCGATTTGGCCCATTCCAGAACTAATCGGGAACACATTTTTGGAGTCACAGTTCAAAATATCCGCTACTCCCAACACAAAACGTTTGGTTAAAATAGGTGCTGCGGTTGGCGGTATAAATGTTACAACAGAACACGCAAATAAGCACCATTCAATAGGATAAGGAAAGTCTTTCTCTTTTTTTTTTAAAAAATAATAAGACCACTTAAAGGGAATGGGCCAAAATTTAGCACAAAAACGTACCAAATTTTCGATTTGGCCCATTCCAGAACTAATCGTGAACACATTTTTGCAGTCACAGTTCAAAATATCCGCTACTCTGACAGAACTTTACCTTGATGGATTTTTCACACACGCCCTTGACATCATAGTTCAAGGTGAGCTTATCAAACGGATCTTCCTTGGAGCTCGTAAACGAATTAAGGAAGCTGAGGTCCGGCGGTGTCCAATCCCTCTGGTAATTACTCCCAGTGATGGTGGGGTTATTGATCTCGTTCTTCAGAAGTGGAATCTCCTTGAGGATGTTGGACCGCCAGAGTTTTTCCTCTCGACTCGTTTGCTTGGCGTTTGCTTTGTTCTGTTTGGTTTGTTCCAGGAACGCCCGTCCAGACTCGGGCAGAACGGCGGATAGTTCTTGTACCAGCTGGAAAAATTACTCCCAGTGATGGTGGGGTTATTGATCTCGTTCTTCAGAAGTGGAATCTCCTTGAGGATGTTGGACCGCCAGAGTTTTTCCTCGCGACTCGTTTGCTTGGCGTTTGCTTTGTTCTGTTTGGTTTGTTCCAGGAACGCCCGACCGGACTCGGGCAGAACGGCCGATAGTTCTTGTACCAGCTGGAAATGGAATCGGGGCGAATTTTAAAGAAAAAAAAAAAAAAAAAAAAAAAACAACAACAACAACAACAGGTGGTGGTATACGAGTACATAGGACTAAGTTGGGCTAGGCTTGAAAAAGAGAAGATGAAAAAATACATAAATCTTCTTCTTAAAGTTCCTCTCCTATCGGAGATTGGAAAATACATACATACATTTTTTACTTTCCTTATCCTATAGGAAGGAAAGTAAACTTTGTAATCGGGTCAAATTTTCGATGGTCAGTTTTTAGTCCGTCCTTCCTTTATTATTACAATAGTAATAAAAAGGTATAAGGGACGGACTATTGTATTCGCTTCGGTGTCATCTGTCTGTCTGTCACTGTCTGTCCCCATAGAAGGACTTATCCAAACCTGTCGACCTGTATATCAAATTAAAGGTCTTTTTACCAGGATCACGAAAATGGTGGTGCAAATTTTGTCCAGAGAACCATAAAGCCCCGGTTTTAGCGTCACCTATGTTAAGCTACGCCGAGCAAAGCCAATAAATGGATGGGTGACTTAAAGTTAATTGAGTAATTGTGGGATTTTTTTTTTACATTTTCTCACACAAATGAGCTCTGATCTTGAAATTTGTCGCGACGACCTATGAACTCAAAGCGAGAAAGTTTTAGATAACACTTCAGTCGTTAATTTAAGACCGGTTTTAGCGTCACCTATGTTAAGCTACGCCGAGAAAGGCCAATAAATGGATGGGTGACTTAAAGATTATATTGGGAATAAAGGGAGAACGGGCTCTAGTCTTGATTTTAAACCATTACATGAAAGTAAAATCAAAAAATCAAATCAAGAATAATAATAAACTGAATACTAAACAAATTAGGTAGGTACATAGGTACTGATTTTCTCTAATCACTACGAGCTAAAAAAATTCCCGGAGGGACGGACCCTGCTTGTTTCTTCCTTTAATTAAACTGCCAGAATGACACTGAAAATAGAATGGATTGAGAAAATAGAGGGTAAAACTCTCGTCACCAATATATACCCCCCTGAGAAAAAAAACGATCTCTAGTTCAACAAGTCATTTGTACCTCATCAAGTTGGTTTATAAGGACCGGTTTATAGTTAGCCTGGTCGGTCGTTAACTCCACAGCCGGAATAGTCACTTCTTCATATGTTTGAGTGTCTCTCCTCTTCGCATTCGTAGGAATCACTAGGGATCCTTTGGCCATGGAAGCTGAAAACATGTCGAGACACAAACTTAGTTATACACATTTGAAGATTTTCAAAATCAAATCATGAATCTTTATGGTAAAGCAGAGAGCTTTTTCACAACTTTGTGGGTATCACCGTATTGCAAGTTTTTCATTTACTCAATCATCATATTTATCATCGCTTCAAAATCAAATCATGAATCTTTATGGTAAAGCAGAGAGCTTTTTCACAACTTTGTGGGTATCACCGTATTGCAAGTTTTTCATTTACTTCAATCATCGTATTTATCATCGCTCGTCTCTTTGACTTGTAATGCCGCCACTGGTCGCTACTCGATTAAAGTAGCTACTCAATTGTCCTCACGAGGCTGAGTGCACCCGAACTCCAAGCACAGAGCCGAAAAAAACCTCGGTCCCGCTGGGAATCGAACCCGGGCCTCCCGCGTGCAAGCCTGGTGTGACACCCACTCGGCCACGGAGATTGCTGATTTGCTACTCGATTAAAGTAGCTACTCAATTGTCCTCACGAGGCTGAGTGCACCCCGAACTCCAAGCACAGAGCCGAAAAAACCTCGGCCCCACTGGGTTTCGAACCCGGGCCTCCCGCGTGCAAGCCTGGTGTGACACCCACTCGGCCACGGAGATTTCTGATTTTAAGATATTAATCTCGCTCACAGCAAAAGAAGAAAAAGAAAAGCGGATAAATTAACAAGAGGTGCCGCACCCCAAGAAACGCTATACCAAAAATCTAGCAACATTTTTTCAAGCGTTTCTGCGCATTTTGATGTGAAATCTGACGTCACAACTCTTTGAACTTTTTCATTAGAACGGCAATTAAAAATTGAATTTTCGTCCTTTTAAAGTTACTTTTTCGGAGTTTTGACCTCAGATTTGGATTTTTCACAACTTTTTACGTAGGAATCGACCTGTTATTAATAATATTTTCCCAATTGCAACTCTTCCATTATAAAAAATAAAAAGTCCCGAGAATGCCGTTCTACGAGCACACAGCAACACTGTAGGTACAACCAGACTAGTTAGCTTAGTAGGTAGCGCGCCTCCTTTGTAAGCGCTAGGTCGCGGGTTCGATTCCCGCCCAGGACTAACTTAATCCTACCAGGTAAGGTTCGTTCTTTGAACGGCTGGCTTTCTTCTATCCTGTGCTCGTCTCTCCAATTTTGGTAAGACCTCCGTTAGTCTCTATTAAATTTCAGTAAGACGTCCATTGATACTTACCCTTTATCTTGACCCTGCACTTTTAGGGGCACGGTTAGTCCAGTGGTAACGCGCTTGCTTGCGATGCAGAAGGTCCCGGGTTCGAATCCCACCACCGACAAAAATTTGTACTCGTTTTTCGATTGCAAATATTTCAACGGGTTACTTTCTGGTGTTCTCGTGTTGACCCAGCACCTAAATGGGGAGTATTGTGCCTCTTCTCGCCCATCTGATGAGAGGCATACTACGGGATGGGCATGCTACGACACAGACCACATGCGTCCAATGTAGCAGTTGTTTCATTGCTACGAAATAAAAACGGCGGTGAAACACTCATCTTTTTTAATAAAAAATAATTAAGCTATGAACCAGCAACCTTCAATTATTAGAGCCCTCTAATAATTTCATTTTAAAGCAATTTAAAGAAGGTGAGCACCGCACCTCAGCTGGCAGTGAGTTCCATTCTTCATTTACCCTCTTCACAAACGGTTCAATTGATCAAAGTAAGACTAAGTTTTACGAAGGGATTTCAAAATTTCAACCATACCATTTCCATTTAGTTTGTCCATCTGCTCCGCAAGATACAAAACTCCACAAATAATCTTCAGGTGAATTTTTAGCCCCATGGGGACTTGGAAGTTCGAAATCAACCTTTTTCTGAGTAAGAGTTACAAGTGCAATGAACTAGCTGTGCTTCAATGGAAATTATTATACTTATGATTGCTGATAACTCACTTTAAAATTATTTTTTGTTCTCGGGATACAATTTTTTTGAATGACAAAAGCTGAAAAAACTGTAATGAGAACCTTAAATTCAACAGAGTTGTTCAATTTTGTCGTCCAGCAAAAGATGGTTGTTATCAAATGCTAGGAATTACCTATCAGTTCAGAACGAATCAACCTTTTTCTGAGTAAGAGTTACAAGTGCAATGAACTAGCTGTGCTTCAATGGAAATTATTATACTTATGATTGCTGATAACTATAACTCACTATAAAATTATTTTTTGTTCTCGGGATACAATTTTTTTGAATGACAAAAGCTGAAAAAACTGTAATAAGAACTTTAAATTCAACAGAGTTGTTCAATTTTGTCGTTCAGCAAAAGATGGTTGTTATCAAATGCTAGGAATCACCTATCAAGTCAATTCAGAACACCCCTTTACCTGTTAAAATCGAAGTTTCCATTGGCCGATGTACTCCTGTTGATGACATTCTGATTTTCCTTGGAGCTGAGGGCCGCCAGTTTGGGCATTTGTAGCGCCGAACTTTGTGCGGCTTCTGCTGCTAAGTTTAAGTCACCCATCCATTTATTGGCCTTTCTCGGCGTAGCTTAACATAGGTGACGCTAAAATCGGTCTTAAATGATCGACTGAAGTGTTATCTGAAACTTTCTCGCTTTGAGTTCATAGGTCGTCGCGACAAATTTCAAGATCAGAGCTCATTTGTGTGAGAAAATGTGAAAAAAATCCCCCAAAAACCAGTTTTTTTGGTTTTTTGGCTCTATGGTTCTCTGGACAAAATTTGCACCACCATTTTCGTGTTTCTGGTAAAAAGACCTTTAATTTCATATATAGGTCGACCAGGTTTGAAGTCCTTCTATGGGAACAGACAGAATGACAGAGTGACAGACGACACCGAAGCGAATACAATAGTCCGTCCCTTATACCTTTTTATTACCATTGTAATAATAAAGGAAGGACGGACTAAAAAGTGGGCTTTTTGTGTAAAGAGTTCAGCTGAAAGAATAAGGGCTACGCTTATTCATCTGATAAAAGGTTGTTGTTGGTGTTGTTGTTATTGTAAATGTCGAAATTTTTAACCATTAGGCCATTTTTCCCCTAGCATCCCAGTATTTCTATACAATGTCTTTGCTGGCTTTCAAGGCGGGGCAGGAGTTAAGATGAGAGTAGTTCATAGGGAAGTTCAAGAAACAGAGAGGACAATGAGGAGAATCTTTCAGACTGAGCAATCTAAAGTGTGGTACAGCTGCTTTTCATGGTAGGTACGTTTGGTATAATGTAAATGCAGTTTGTGTTATTATATCACATCTTTGGTCCTCACTGCAGCATTGTAGGATTTTCCCAATAAGTCAGCTTGTTTGTCAAAACCTGCTGCAATACCTAACGGGTTTGGGAACTTGAGGTTCCACACCTGAGATGCTAACTGTGGGGGGTCCTTGTATGCTGACTTCAGTGGGCTTTTGTGTACGGAGTTCAGCTGAAAGAATAAGGGCTACGCTTATTCATCTGATAAAAGTCAGCTTGTTTGTCAAAACCTGCTGCAATACCTAATGGGTTTGGGAACTTGAGGTTCCACACCTGAGATGCTAACTGTGGGGGGTCCTCGTATACTGACTTAGGCAGAAGTTTGTACTTTGCTGTCCATATTGCAATGTTGTGTGCAGTTTCTGCATCAAACTTGAACAATATGGGAAGGAGAACGTTATTATAGTAGTTTTCATTGTTCTGGTAAATATTAATGCCTGAAAAGAGTGCAAAACTACCTGAGCTAACAGCAGCAAGTGACACAAGTTTCTTCAACAAGGTTGGCTTTTTCATGACGTTTGACAAGCAATGGCACTTTAATTACTTGACTTTAATGTATTAATGAACTGGTGACGAAGAAATAAAACAATTTGGTGTTTAATTTCAATTTTTACTTTCTATTTTTATGTTGGCGTTGGCTCTTTTCACTTTTTTGCAATGGCACTTTAATTACTTGACTTTAATGTATTAATGAAGTGATGACGAAGAAATAAAACAATTTGGTGTTTAATTTCAATTTTTTTTTATGTTGGCGTTGGCTCTTTTCAAGTTTTCACTTTTTTGTATAAAATGTTAAATTTCAAATAGTCCCGCGCTATGATAACAATCAACCTTGATTTTCCACTGCAAAATCAAGGATCAACTTGATCACAAGTGATCAGCCAATCAAATCCTTTGCTCAAAAATTTCAAATTTAAATTTTTTACCGTTATCACCACGTGTCGAGTTGTTTGCACTTTGCAAATAATAGCCAACTGACTGAAGGAAGCCAGCATGTCCCGCGCTATGATAACAATCAACCTTGATTTTCCACTGCAAAATCAAGGATCAACTTGATCACAAGTGATCAGCCAATCAAATCCTAGAGGTTTGACAGAGGGAACTGTAACTGCTATGGTCTTATCGTCCCGAAATCGAAGAGAGAGGGGTATTTTATTTATGTCAAACGGAAATTTTTCCTAATCCAAAATATTCCACTGTGATCACTTTTTTTTTTTTTTTTTTTTTTTTTTTTTTTAATAATAAGACCACTTAAAGGGAATGGGCCAAAATTTGGCTCAAAAACGTACCAAGTTTTCGATTTGGCCCATTCCAGAACTAATCGGGAACACATTTATGCAGTCACAGTTTAAAATATCCGCAACTCTGACAGAACTTTACCTTGATGGATTTTTCACACACGCCCTTCACATCATAGTTCAAGGTGAGCTTATCAAACGGATCTTCCTTGGAACTCGTAAACGAATTGAGGAAGCTGAGGTCCGGCGGTGTCCAATCCCTCTGGTAATTACTCCCAGTGATGGTGGGGTTATTGATCTCGTTCTTCAGAAGTGGAATCTCCTTGAGGATGTTGGACCGCCAGAGTTTTTCCTCGCGACTCGTTTGCTTGGCGTTTGCTTTGTTCTGTTTGGTTTGTTCCAGGAACGCTCGACCGGACTCGGGCAGAACGGCGGATAGTTCTTGTACCAGCTGGAATCGGGGCGAATCGAAAACAAACCTCAATTAGTGCTCAAATAAAAAAGAAAAAGCGTCTAGAGTGACGGCCAAGACCTAGTTAAGGGTCATTAGGAGATCTCTATACTAAAAGTCCGCAAGTATAGGAGGTGAACCAACGCAAGAAGGATAGTGGTTGCCATTTTTTGATTGATAGAGCTTTGACATTATAGTGCTGAGGTTTTTAGGGAATCGGGGCGAATCGAAAATAAACCTCAATTAGTGCTCAAATAAAAAAGAAAAAGCGTCTAGAGTGACGGCCAAGACCTAGTTAGGGGTCATTAGGGGACCTCTATACTAAAGGTCCGCGAGTATAGGAGATGAACCAACGCGAGAAAGATAGTGGTTGCCATTTTTATATGATTGATAGAGGCTTGACATTAGTCATGCTAATGTTTTTAGTGAATTGTAGAAAGACCCAAGAATCAATACCCTTCTACGAGCACACAGTATAACACTGTACACTGTAGGTACAGCCAGCTTATTTTTTATTTTATTTTTCAAGTTAGCTTAGAGGAAACGGGGCGAATCGAAAATAAACCTCAATTAGTGCTCAAATAAAAAAGAAAAAGCGTCTAGAGTGACGGCCAAGACCTAGTTAGGAGTCATTAGGGGACCTCTGTACTAAAGGTCCGCGAGTATAGGAGGTGAACCAACGCGAGAAGGATAGTGGTTGCCATTTTTATTTGATTGATAGAGGCTTGACATTAGTCATGCTAATGTTTTTAGTGAATTTAAGAAAGACCCAAGAATCAATACCCTTCTACGAGTACACAGTAACACTGTAAGTATAGCCAGCTTATTTTTTATTTTATTTTTCAAGTTAGCTTAGAAGGTAGCGCGCCTCCTTTGCTAAGTCGCGGGGTTCGATTCACAATCGAAGAGAGAAGGAAGACAGGGTAGGAGAAAGCCAGCCGTTCCGAGAACGAACATTATCCCAGCAGGATAAAATCCGCCCCGGGCGGGAATCGAACCCGCGGCCTAGCGCTTACAAGGCAGACGCACTACCAACTAAGCTAACTAGGCTGGCTAGCAACATTAAAGCGCAAAATCCATTTTACTACAGCAGAAGTGAAAGAAAAGAACGCCAAGTCGCGGGTTCGATTCTCGCCCATGGCAAACTTTATCCTAAACAGATAAAGTTCGTTCTCGGAACGGCTAGCTCTCTCCTATCCAGGCTTTCTTCTCTGTCAGAACACGGGAAAAAGGGAGGAGGAGGAGGAATAATAATAAGAAGAGGCTGATTAAATCTCCGCCCCGCCAAGTCAAGAAAGTTTAATACATACCTGAGCCTGATGACTTGATAGATCCTGATAAATCATACACGTTAGGATAGATGGAGGTTTTCTTCTGAGTGCTAGTCTTGCTGATGGCTATCACATTGTTACTTTGAACATATCGTGGTGTCTCTGTCTGGTAGCTGTGAATCATGAACGTGAAAAAGGATGGTACAGTAAGCGATTCATTTTTTCCCCCCTTTTAAAGCGCTTTAACTCTACGGATAGTAGGTCGTTCGCGCGATTCTTTTTTTTAGGGGTTTATTTTAAGTGGCAGGGTTCTCACTTACGTGAGCTCTTCCACCCAACCACTGATTTTTCCTATTTGAAATTATTAGAGCCCTCTAATAATTTCATTTTAAAGCAATTTAAAGAAGGTGAGCACCGCACCTCAGCTGGCAGTGAGTTCCATAACAGCTGGCAGTGAGTTCCATTCTTCATTTACTCTCTTCACAAACGGTTCAATCGATCAAAGTAACACTAAGTTTTACGAAGGGATTTCAAAATTTTAACCGTACCATTTCCATTTAGTTTGTCCATGTGCTCCGCAAGACACATAACTCCACAAGTAATCTTCAGGTGAATTTTTAGCCCCATGGGGACTTCATTTGGAAAAATCCTACAATGCTGCAGTGAGCACCAAAGTTGTGATATAGTAACACAAAGAAAAGACATTTATTTATTTATTTATTTTATTGTTTATTTATTTAAATTTAAATCCAAAAACAAATTTTCCAACTACTAAAGCTGTCCCGAACTCAAAGACCTGACTTTTAAAGGCAAAAAGTGGGCTTTTGTGTACGGAGTTCAGCTGAAAGAATAAGGGCTACGCTTATTCATCTGATAAAAGGTTGTTGTTGTTGTTGTTGTTGTTGTAAATGTCGAAATTTTTTACCATTAGGCCATTTTTCCCCTAGCATCCCAGTATTTCTATACAATGTCTTTGCTGGCTTCCAAAGCGGGGCAGGAGTAAAGATGAGAGTAGTTCATAGGGAAGTTTAAGAAACAGAGAGGACAATTAGGAGAATCTTTCAGACTGAGCAATCTAAAGTGTGGTACAGCTGCTTTTCATGGATGGTACGTTTGGTATAATGTAAATGCAGTTTGTGTTATTATATCACAACTTTGGTCTTCCAACCCAAAACAGAAGATTTGAAAGGACACCAGGGTACTCACGTGTAGGACTGGTGACTTTTGATGATATTTTCAATTGTATTTTTCTCATAATCTGAACTGGTCACAAGTTGCCCTTTCTGTGCTCGTAAGCGATTGACAAAACGGGGGGCAATAATCCAACTCATGGTACTCTTTTGGGATTAGTTTTCTGAGAACAAAGGAATGAGAGAAAGGATTACAAAAGGAAATTTCGGAGCTAAACTCTTGCATTACTTCAACACACATTTTCTATGTTGACTTTAACTGGAGAAGAAAATAAAAAGATCAATATTAAAATTCATTGTATATCTACAGATGTATTTTACAAATGCTTTGTTACAGTCATATGTTAGTACATGTAGGTAGGGGGTTGGGTAGTTCTTGGATCCTTTTAAGATAAGATGTGTCAAAATATTGAGAATTTTCCCTTAACTTATAATTAACATAATTGTTAATATTAAATTAAATCCTACAAATATAAGTATATGGTTGTACTTAGATATTACATGCATTTGAGCAGTGTTTGATTATATGGAATATTTTGTGATTAGGTGTAATTCAACACAATTTGTCTCTTGTGCTCTCATTAAGATTTGTGTGCAGCTCCTACAGCTTGAGATACTGAATTGTAACCTTCTTTCTGTAACAACTCCTCCAGTTCACTTTTGATACGAGTCACAAGGGGTGGACCATGGTACACAAAACTTGTGTAAATTTGTACAAGACTTGCACCAGCTTTAATCTTTTCAAAAGCATCTTTTCCTGAAAACACACCACCTACTCCAATGATAGGTAACTTTCCCTTTGTCAGTTTGTACATTTCTGATATAAGTTCTGTAGATTTATTTCTCAGGGGTTCCCCACTTAGTCCCCCTGTTTCTTCCTTGTATCTGGCATCTAGATACTCGTATCTATCAACAGTGGTGTTTGAGACAATCAACCCATCCACTTTACACTTGGAGTCTAAAACAACATCTGCAATATCTTTCTTCTCATCTAGAGAGAGATCGGGAGCAATTTTAACCAGAATGGGAGGTAATGGTTTCACAGCAAGCTGATTTCTTGTTTCCACAACAGTTTTCAATAAATGCTTGAGCTGGTCTTTAGCTTGGAGTTTTCTTAGGTTAGCTGTATTAGGGCTGGACACATTGACAACAAAATAGTGTGCCACATCTCCGAACTTCAGAATTCCTTTCACGGAGTCTAAAACAACATCTGCAATATCTTTCTTCTCATCTAGAGAGAGATCGGGAGCAATTTTAACCAGAATGGGAGGTAATGGTTTCAGAGCAAGCTGATTTCTTGTTTCCACAACAGTTTTCAATAAATGCTTGAGCTGATCTTTAGCTTGGAGTTTCCTTAGGTTAGCTGTATTAGGGCTGGACACATTGACAACAAAATAGTGTGCCACATCTCCAAACTTCAGAATTCCTTTCACATACAGAGGTTAACACCACTCAGATGAGTCTACCAAGGAGCCAGCCTACACAGGCTAACACCACTCAGATGAGTCTACCAAGGAGCCAGAACTGCAAAACCCATGCTCTCATCCGTGCAAACGATGACAGCATATTATGGGTTGGAGTACACCCCCACTCCCCAGATCTGAAAACTCTGGACAGAATCCTGCTGCAGGTAGATCTGAAAACGATGACAGCATATTATGGGTTGGAGTACACCCCCACTCCCCAGATCTGAAAACTCTGGACAGAATCCTGCTGCAGGTAGATCTTCCGTCCGATCGGCGGGACACAATTTTTCTGCGTATCAGAAAGCGATGTTCAATTAGGGGAAGAGGGGGCAGGTTGGGACGGGAAAGTTTGGAGCCAAATATCTCAAAAAGCAAAAAGTATAAGTTCTTTTTGTATGCTGTCTTTTGAAACGTTAAGACTGTTTATCTTAGATTCTATATATGCCTGCTATTTTCACCTCAGACAAACCGGTTTTGAGAAAAATCACTTTAAATTTTGTAGTCACTGTCCCAATGTGTCTACCAAGGAGTTCAAATGCTAATAATAAAAAAAAAAGGGGATTTGTTGGAAAAAAAAAGATGGCGACAAAATGATACAAGTTTTTTTCTCTTCCAACAGAGGTGAAAAATTTTTCACTCAAATCCAAAAATATCCAAAAGAAAAGGAGGGGAAGTGAATAATAAAATACAAAAAATGGACGAAATGGAAAAATTTTCACTTTTTTCCAACATTGCCACAAAATAAATTTTTTTTTTTTTTAGAGGGAACTGTAACTGCTATGGTCTTATCGTCCCGAAATCAAGAGAGAAGGAATCAGGATAGGAGAAAGCCAGCCGTTCCGAGAACGAACATTATCCCATCAGGATAAAATCCGCCCCGGGCGGGAATCGAAAATCCTTTGCTCAAAAATTTCAAATTTAAAATTTTTTACCGTTATCACCACGTGACGTGTCAGGTATATTTTACACTGACTCCATGATTTTTTTTTTTGTAAAAGAATATCCTCAAGTATCAAGCTATCAAGTGAACATGCCACTTCCTACCTCTGTCAAGTAGGTTATTCCAAGCCATTAATCACCTAATTGAAAATTATTTATATCTGCATAGTAAAAACGATAGAAAAAAACAAGACCAAGATTTTGTTTAACAAAATATTTTATTTTAATTTTCCAGATAAAGTACCTAACCATTTCAATGTTTTATTACTAAAGTTAGGCAACGTTGAGTGACTCGGGCTCGTTTGCTGTTGGCTTTTCTGGCCCAGTCTGTCCCTCCTGATGTCTTCCTCTGCCCTACTCCATGATTTTTTTTTTGTAAAAGAATATCCTCAAGTATCAAGCTATCAAGTGAACATGCCACTTCCTACCTCTGTCAAGAGTGTCAAGTAGGTTATTCCAAGCCATTAATCACCTAATTGAAAATTATTTTATATCTGCATAGTAAAAACGATAGAAAAAAACAAGACCAAGATTTTGTTTAACAAAATATTTTTTTATTTTAATTTTCCAGATAGAGTACCTAACCATTTCAATGTTTTATTACTAAAGTAAGGCAACGTTGAGTGACTATCCGGGCTCGTTTGCTGTTGGCTTTTCCGGCCCAGTGATCTGTCCCTCCTGATGTCTTCCTCTGCCCCTATATCCAATTATCTACTATATTCCCTCGGATAAATACTCCATTTTTTTCCAACGTTCTCCTGCTAGTTCACTTGGTACTCCTCCACATCTGGGGTATGTTCAAATTTTTACCCTGAACTTTTAAACTAAATGATTTTTATGAAATAACTAGCCGAAACCCGTCGCTTCACTCCGGATTTCTGCTAGTAAATCCTTAACCTTAAGGCATGCCCGTGGGCGGTGCCCAGTGCAACTTTTTCCGATTTTTCCCTTTACTTACTCATCAAGACCTACCATCCTGCCAAATTTCAAGTTTCTAGGACATCGGGAAGTGCCTCATAATTTTGATGAGTGAGTCAGTATGAAAAGTAACCTTTCAACTCGCTCTAGCTTCCACATTATTTGATGTGGACCAACGAAACTTGCCATGCATTGTTACTATGTGGGACTCTATTAGTGTGAAAAGTTTCAAAGTGATGAGTGAGTGAGTGAGTGAGTCGTAAAATTAGCGATTTTCAAACCGTTTTTTCTACCCCTTCCGGTTAGGCTAGAACTTCGGAATTTCGCAGGTATAATAAGGAAGTATAGGTTAACATATGGTCCAAATTTCGTGAGATTACATTGAAAATTGACGGAGTTATGATAGGGGTCCTGTGGGCGGAGCCAAGTGCAACTTTTGCCGAATTTCAGATTTTTCCCTTTACTTACTCATCAAGACCTACCATCCTGCCAAATTTCAAGTTTCTAGGACATCGGGAACTGCCTCATAATTTTGATGAGTGAGTCAGTCGTAAAATAAGCGATTTTCAAACCGTTTTTTCTACCCCTTCCGGTAAAGCTAGAACTTCGGAATTTCGCAGGTATAATAAGGAAGTATAGGTTAACATATGGTCCAAATTTCGTGAGATTACATTGAAAATTGGCGGAGTTATGTAATATACATAACACTAATGGGAGCTTACAGACAAATGACGAGCCGTGGCGGCAAATTACCTGCTAGATACCACGAGCTGTTAGATAAAACACAAGTGATCTTGAGAAAGCTAGAACTTCGGAATTTCGCAGGTATAATAAGGAAGTATAGGTTAACATATGGTCTAAATTTCGTGAGATTACATTGAAAATTGGCGGAGTTATGATGTAATATACATAACACTAATGGGAGCTTACAGACAAATGACGAGCCGTGGCGGCAAATTACCTGCCAGATACCACGAGCTGTTAGATAAAACACAAGTGATCTTGAAGCAGAACATGCCAACGGATCACATGGCACCCAAAAACAATTTTGACTACACTTTCCAAGTCCTAGTTAGACCTAGGTCCGACTGGGAAGGACAAGGAAGTCAAAAGATACTAAATGCGGGCATCAAGTACTTTACGGACGGATCTCGTATGAACGAGGGCACCGGAGCAGGCCTGTGTGGGCCAGGCTTCTGTAGGCAATCAGCCGGCCTAGTAACGCTCACCACAGTGTACCAAGCCGAACTTTTTGCCATACTTATGGGAGCCAGGCACGCACTGGACCTTGGCTGGAGAGGAAGACAAATTACGTTTTTCTCGGACAGCCAAGCTGCTCTGAACACCCTCAAATCCCCCAAGGTTAGTTCCAAACTAGCCTGGGAATGCATCGAAAACCTAAGTGAACTGGCAATCCAGAACAAAGTAAATTTGGAATGGATCCCAGGACATAGGGGCTTCGATGGAAACGAAAGTGCAGACCTCCTAGCAAGAGAGGCTGCAGAAGAAAAATTCATCGGTCCTGAACCTGTGTTGGGACTACCCAAATGTGTGATTAGAACCGACATCAAAAGGTGGGTACAAGATGAAGCAAATAAAACCTGGATCAACGCCAGCGGTATGAGGCATTCCAAGCTAACTTTGGAAGGATACTCAAAAAAAAAACTAACCCAGGAGATACTGGCCCTGAACCGGAATCGCCTAATCGCCTGTGAGTTTACTCACAGGACACGGACCATTTAGGAAACATCTCAAAAGACTGGGTCTTCTCAGAGAGGAACCAGTCGAATGTAGACTATGTGGTCTGGAAGAAGAAACAGCAACTCACATCCTATTTGAATGTGAGGCACTGGAAGGAAAAAGGTTCAGACTCTTTAGAACCATCGAGTCTGAAAACTTTTTACACCTAGGCACAAAGGTCCAGAATCTAACCCTTCTCATCAAGGGGACTGACTTCTGGCCGGAGTAAACTAGGAAATTGAAACCCCATATCTGCCATAACCGGACTTATCACAAGGACCAGTTTAGGTAGACAGGGGAAAAAATACTGGTCACAATAGATCTAAAAAGGTCGCAGTGATAAAATTGCATACCCTCTCCCAAGAGAGGAACACCAGACTGATAATAATAAAAATATGTAATAAACACAGTTATGTAATATTCGTGTAATATACACACTGGCGTGCTCAGGCCGGAACTTGGCCTGGCGCACTGCCGTGCGCCTAGATTTCGGGTTTCATCGATTCAAAAATTAAGGGGGGGGACTTTATGAATGTACTGTATTGATATGCAGTAAACGATATACTCTATCGACATTGTCCTATATTTCAGTCATGCAGAGAATTGTGGGAGGTCCCAGAAACTCCACCCTATGGCGGCATGGGGACCATCTGTTCCGTAAGAAAAGAGATGATAAGAGCAATATATATTTGGAATGTTATCTCACCCATGCTCTCATCCGTGAAAACGATGACAGCATATTATGGGTTGGAGTACACCCCCACTCCCCAGATCTGAAAACTCTGGACAGAATCCTGCTGCAGGTAGATTACACCCCCACTCCCCAGATCTGAAAACTCTGGACAGAATCCTGCTGCAGGTAGATCTGAAGAGTGCTGCCGTCCGATCGGAGGGACACAATTTTTCTGCGTATCAGAAAGCGATGTTCTATTAGGGGAAGAGGGGGCAGGTTGGGACGGGAAAGTTTGGAGCCAAATATCTCAAAAAGCAAAAAGTATAAGTTCTTTTTGTATGCTGTCTTTTGAAACGTTAAGACTGTTTATCTTAGATTCTATATATGCCTGCTATTTTCACCTCAGACAAACCGGTTTTGAGAAAAATCACTTTAAATTTTGTAGTCACTGTCCCAATGTGTCTACCAAGGAGCCAGCCTACAGAGGGTAACACCACTCAGAGGAGCCAGCCTACAGAGGTTAACACCACTCAGATGAGTCTACCAAGGAGCCAGCCTACACAGGCTAACACCACTCAGATGAGTCTACCAAGGAGCCAGCCTACACAGGCTAACACCACTCAGATGAGTCTACCAAGGAGCCAGCCTACACAGGCTAACACCACTCAGATGAGTCTACCAAGGAGCCAGCCTACACAGGCTAACACCACTCAGATGAGTCTACCAAGGAGCCAGCCTACACAGGCTAACACCACTCAGATGAGTCTACCAAGGAGCCAGCCTACACAGGCTAACACCACTCAGATGAGTCTACCAAGGAGCCAGCCTACACAGGCTAACACCACTCAGATGAGTCTACCAAGGAGCCAGCCTACACAGGCTAACACCACTCAGATGAGTCTACCAAGGAGCCAGCCTACAGAGGGTAACACTCAGATTACTCAGATACCAAGCAGCCAGCCACGCACCAGTTCAGGTGAGATCAGACCAGGGTCTGAAATTCAGACAAATGACACGAATACAATCCAAAGCAGCCAGCCATGCACGATGTCACGTGAGATGAGACCAGGGTCTGAGATAAATACAACCCAAAGCACCAAAGCAGCCAATCTTTCCCAAAAAGATCCCTCCCATTTTTGTCTCTAAATGTAATTTGGCCATCAACGAACTAATCCAATCGCTCAAAAGAATTGACCTGGATTTTTGTGATAAAGATTCCCGCGATTTCCTGCGTATCGAGTTCAGCTCGACTGATACTTATCGTACTGCATGTTCTTTGCTAGATAACAAAAATCTACAGTACCACTCATACCGACTCCTTTAAGATAAAACCATTGATGTTGTTATTAAACACCTTCCAGTGGCCTTCACAGACCAGGAGATTGCTGATGAGTTACAAATCATTGGGTTTAAAGACTTCAAGCTGATGCGTGTCTGGGATAGGGAAAAGAAACCTATTCCTGTGGTATCTGTCTATCTTGACAAGAAACATGATAGAAATAAGGAAACTCTATCGACATTGTCCTATATTTCAGTCATGCAGAGAATTGTGGGAGGTCCCAGAAACTCCACCCTATGGCGGCATGGGGACCATCTGTTCCGTAAGAAAAGAGACGATAAGAGCAATATATATTTGGAATGTTATCTCACCCATGCTCTCATCCGTGCAAACGATGACAGCATATTATGGGTTGGAGTACACCCCCACTCCCCAGATCTGAAAACTCTGGACAGAATCCTGCTGCAGGTAGATCTGAAGAGTGCTGCCGTCCGATCGGAGGGACATAATTTTTCTGCGTATCAGAAAGCGACGGGAAAGTTTGGAGCCAAATATCTCAAAAAGTATAAGTTCTTTTTGTATGCTGTCTTTTGAAACGTTAAGACTGTTTATCTTAGATTCTATATATGCCTGCTATTTTCACCTCAGACAAACCGGTTTTGAGAAAAATCACTTTAAATTTTGTAGTCACTGTCCCAATGTGTCTACCAAGGAGCCAGCCTACAGAGGGTAACACTCAGATTACTCAGATACCAAGCAGCCAGCCACGCACCAGTTCAGGTGAGATCAGACCAGGGTCTGAAATTCAGACAAATGACACGAATACAATCCAAAGCAGCCAGCCATGCACGATGTCACGTGAGATGAGACCAGGGTCTGAGATAAATACAACCCAAAGCACCAAAGCAGCCAATCTTTCCCAAAAAGATCCCTCCCATTTTTGTCTCTAAATGTAATTTGGCCATCAACGAACTAATCCAATCGCTCAAAAGAATTGACCTGGATTTTTGTGATAAAGATTCCCGCGATTTCCTGCGTATCGAGTTCAGCTCGACTGATACTTATCGTACTGCATGTTCTTTGCTAGATAACAAAAATCTACAGTACCACTCATACCGCCTCCTTTAAGATAAAACCATTGATGTTGTTATTAAACACCTTCCAGTGGCTTTCACAGACCAGGAGATTGCTGATGAGTTACAAATCATTGGGTTTAAAGACTTCAAGCTGATGCGTGTCTGGGATAGGGAAAAGAAACCTATTCCTGTGGTATCTGTCTATCTTGACAAGAAACATGATAGAAATAGACAAGAAACATGATAGAAATAAGGAAATCTTTGACCTGTCCAGATTCATGAACTGTATTGTCAGTGTTGAACCCAAGAAGAAAAGCCATCACATTCCTCAATGTACAAAGTGTCAAAGGTATAATCACACTAAAAATTACTGTAAATTATCACCACGTTGTCTCTTCTGTTCCCTTTCTCATCCTTCTTCTGAGTGTGAGAAAAAGAAAGAGGATACGGTCAAAGTATGTGCAAATTGTGGTGAGAACCACACAGCCAATTTCAAAGGCTATGCCTATTACTCTGAACTGAAGAAAAAGAGGTTCAAGAAGATTCCTCCCACAATGTCACGTGAGATCAGACCCAAGAAGAACAAAAAATACATGGAACATCCTCGGATGAAGAGTTTACGATCTCGGCATTTTTTATTCCAGATGCCATCGCAAGAACATGTTAAAAAGAAAAGACAACAGCTTCAACTGAAGTTCCAAAAATTATACTGGCTACTTGGAAGATATTCACCTCTCCCTATTGAAAACAAACTATTAGTTTACAAGCAGGTCCTGAAACCAGTCTGGACCTACGGTATTCAGTTATGGGGCTGTACCTGTGAGACAACCATTTACATCATACAGCGATTCCAGAACAAAGTACTCTATGCTCCTTGGTATATACGTAACGACAACCTCCACCGTGATTTGTGTGTCGAAACAGTTAAAGAAGTTATACAAAAAGCCGCCTTAGCTCACCAAAAAAGGCTACAGGAACATGAAAACATCGAGGTCGTCCATCTTCTTGATGTTGACTCCCTACTCAGAATATAATCGCTCCGAATTTTCCCTAATATGTAGTCGAAAGTGGATGGTGTCATTCTCATATACTCAAAAAATCTTTTCTCATCATTCTTTAAGTCTGAATACAAAATATGATGGAATTCCTCAAAGCTCAAACTTGCCTCTTTTTCGGTTTATTGGATGGATCCCAATCTTTGGATGCTTTTGCATAAGTACATTTCTTACTTTCCCTAATATGTAGTCGAAAGTGGATGGTGTCATTCTCATATACTCAAAAAATCTTTTCTCATCATTCTTTAAGTCTGAATACAAATGATGGAATTCCTCAAACTTGCCTCTTTTTCGGTTTATTGGATGGATCCCAATCTTTGGAGGCTTTTGCATAAGTACATTTCTTACATATGTATATATTGTATATATGTAGAATCAAGTAACAGGAAAATATCCCCTATTAAAGAGTCACTGCTAGTATCCATTTTACTGGTTGTCTCAAAGCACCCCTCCTAAGTCTGACCTAATCAGTGCGCTGTCCTCAAAGGAATCCATGTTTAAGAAGACGTCAGACAACCTTCTTCAATACGTCTGCGGAAAGCGAGCGGAAGCGATCGCAAGTCGTCGAAAGCTGTTGGAACCAGCCAAGCCTGGAGTTTTGAACTGTGTGTGCGTGTGTGATAATCTCTCTGTGATAAATCGTTCTTTTCTAGTCTTGTGTTTTTCCCCTATTAAAGAGTCACTGCTAGTATCCATTTTACTGGTTGTCTCAAAGCACCCCTCCTAAGTCTGACCTAATCAGTGCGCTGTCCTCGAAGGAATCCATGTTTAAGAAGACGTCAGACAACCTTCTTTAATATGTCTGCGGAAAGCGAGCGGCAGCGATCGCAAGTCGTCGAAAGCTGTTGGAACCAGCCATCCGGGTCCCCCCTCGTATCCTGAAGGACATTCCGCCTTCTGAGGAGTATTTGTTCGACCCAAAGTCGTTAGCCGAGGCCATGCGTGCTCAATCCTCTTCTGTAGCGCTTGCCCTCCCCTCGCCTTCGTCTTCAAAGACCCCAGACGACAAAGAAATATAATCCCCGTGCGCATACCCTTCCTTCTTCCTCGAGTAGTGCAAGAAAGAGACCCCTGAACGTTAAAGAGTCTCATCCTAGCAAGAAGAAGAGGCTGCCCAGCCTTTTTGTCCGCGAAATGTCGGACAAAAGGTACCGGTAAATTCTTCTGGTTTTTCTCCCCCTCCCCCTTCTTCTTCATTGGCTCAATATACACGTCACCATATAACATCAACCATGCTCAACCGACTTCCACCTTCTCCAACTCCTACCACTCAAATCCCCTCCCCCTTCCCTCATCCCTCCCCTCACAACCTTCCTCTCCCTCCCTCTCATATAAACAGTACTATAATAGTCCTTTTCAGGATTTCTAAAATAGCCTTTCTCAAGGCTCCCCACTTCAAACTCGACACCGCGACGGACAACCTCTACCGCCCAGTCCCGACCCTTGAACGACTTGACGCTGCCAGACATCACAGACTCCGACATCCAGATTCTACGCTTCCTCCTGAATCGTGTCACGGTAGCGTTACCCGTTCTACCCTGGCTGCTGCCCGGTCGAGACATACCGCGAGCTTTGGCGAGTATATAAATGGCGAGTCTTTCCAATTTTTAGCCCCAGATTTATATTTTTCATATTTTCATATATTATAGTTTTAACCCTATACCTACCCTCTTTCTGTGATCTCCCCTAGTCTTCTGTGTTCAGTGTACCTCGTAGTTTAGTGTTTAATGTTTCCTGTAGCCCTGATGATGGAGGAAGTGCCTCCGAAACATGTCGGCTTTTAACAAATAAATTAATATAATTCTTTGAAGTTCTGCAAAATATATCTGCCTTTTTGGTTCTCCTTATCAAGAGTATATAAAGAGTAGATAGGTTACTTAAAGAACTCCAGTTGATTGCTGAAAAAAGTCCTTCTCAGGACTCTTCCCCCTCGGTGCTTGTCACATTTGGGAAGTGCAGCTCAACCCCAAAACTACTAAAGAGTAGATAGGACATAGCTGGTAAAGCTGAAAAAAGTTCTTCTCAGAACTCTTCCCCCTCGGTGCTTGTCACATTCGGGAAGTGCGGCCCCAGCGCCTAAATCTAAAAACATCACCTAGGCTACCTAAAGATTAAGATGGTAAACAAAAACACACAACGAAAGAGCAGACGCTCTCCCGTCGACAATAACACAAATAGGAACACAAGGTCAACTTCGAAAGCCAGTGAAGCTGACTCTCGTAACAAAGAACCAAACAATGGCAGTAGATACAGCCCACTCTCAAACCTCTCTGAGGAACGGCACAGTCCCGCGAGACAACAAAAAATAACTCCGATCATAGTTAGAAAAAATGGAGATTAACCTAGTAAACATCAACAAGATGCTAACTGAGCTTTGCAAAAGCAAGTTCACCCTGAAACATCTAGGAGATAGCGTTAGCATTAGAACAACTAACATCACGGACTATGAGCTAATTAAGAAAAAGCTCAAGGAAATCAACAAAATGTACCACACCTTCACCCCTACGGATCGAAGGGATCCCTTCCATCCCCCGAAACGGAGGCGCACGGTCGTAGTAGTCAAAAACTTGACTCAGTGGGCTGGAGCAGGATCAGGTACATGGAGGCGCAGAAAGAAATTCAAGCTGGTGGTATTTTCGCCCGCCTTCAGCCAAACCCGGAGCTGGATGTTCCTCACAATTCGCTTGCAGATCTCCTGGCTTGTAACGATGGAGCGTTTGGAATTCTCTGCCACGGGCTGATTCTTCAACGGCTTGCTCTGGCGGATACGATTAACATGGTTGTCTCTAAGCACCCCTCCGTTAAGTCTGACCTAATCAGTGCGCTGTCCTCAAAGGAATCCATGTTTAAGAAGACGTCAGACAACCTTCTTCAATATGTCTGCGGAAAGCGAGCGGAAGCGATCGCAAGTCGTAGAAAGCTGTTGGAACCAGCCATCCGGGTCCCCCCTCGTATCCTGAAGGACATTCCGCCTTCCGAGGAGTATTTGTTCGACCCAAAGTCGTTAGCCGAGGCCATGCGTGCTCAATCCTCTTCTGTAGCGCTTGCCCCCCCTCGCCTTCGTCTTCAAAGACCCCAGACGACAAAGAAATATAATCCCCGTGCGCATACCCTTCCTTCTTCCTCGAGTAGCGCAAGAAAGAGACCCCTGAACGTTAAAGAGTCTCATCCTAGCAAGAAGAAGAGGCTTTCTGACGCTCCAAGATCAAAAGGACACCTGAAAGGGAACGGAAAGGACTACGGTAGGCGGCGCCTTTGACTGCCCGCGTCAGACGGTGGGAGGTCAGTTAAGTGGGTTCGTCACTGCCTGGAAGGCCCTCGGGGCCCCCGAGGGGATTTTGAACGTGTTGACCGGATACACTATCCCATTTTGCGCTCGGCCTCCATTGGTCCCTTTCAGTGCTCCAGTGTCAGCAATGTACGCAGCGAAAGTTTCTGCTCAGATGGACCTTCAGATTCAAGAAATGGTGGATCAGCAATTCCTTGTCCTAAACCCGTTCGATTCCGGGTTCCTATCAACTATCTTCCTCGTTCCAAAATCAGATGGTTTCCTAAGGCCGATAGTGAACTTAAAGCGGTTAAACACCTTCCTGACGCCCAGAAAGTTCCATCTTCTAAACCATTTTCGAATCCCCGACTTTTTACAACGAAACGACTTCCTGATGAAAATAGATCTGTCTCAGGTGTATTTTCACGTTCCGGTGAAGACCCCCCACCAACGCTTTTTGTCCGTTTCTTATCGAAGTCAGCTTTACTGCATGAGCTGCCTCCCCTTCGGCCTGGCCTCCGCTCCACATATCTTCGCCAAACTCACAAATTGGGTAGCAGAGTATTTGCGAAACCTGGCCTCCGCTCCACTTATCTTCGCCAAACTCACAAATTGGGTAGCAGAGTATTTGCGAAAGAAAGGAATCCGAGTGGTTGTCTATCTAGACGATTTTTTATCGGCGAACCAGGACCCATCTCTTCTTCTGCTTCAGTCAAGATTTGTCCTAGAGACCCTGGCTCAACTCGGATGGACCGTCAATTTCGAGAAGTCAGTTCTGAATCCCGTTCATACGCTCCAATACCTGGGTATAGAATGGAACAAACCCATCCCTAGACTTAAAATTTCTTCCCATCGCAAAGCAGAATACTATTGCCAGTCATCTCCTAGAGTTAGTTCGAGCGGAGCGATGATTATGGAAGAAAGCAGAGGTAATTATGGGGTTGAGAAAGACAATCAATCTACTGGAGATTCCATTAACTCATCATTTGAACTTAACATGAAAGAAATGTATACTAATGAGACATCTGGTTCTCCTAGGAAGAAAAGAGTCAAGATAAGTGTCCCTGCAGGTAGGAGTGTCTCAAATTTAGAGAAGAATGTGGAAGAAATGGACATAGAAGAAACTGATTGATGATATTTTTTTCCATGATTGGGATGACTCAGTTGAAGAAACAAACATAGGAACAAAGTGCAAAAAGACTACCTATTTCTAATCAACACATCCCTAGACTTAAAATTCCTTCCCATCGCAAAGCAGAATACTATTGCCAGTCATCTCCTAGAGTTAGTTCGAGCGGAGCGATGATTATGGAAGAAAGCAGAGGTAATTATGGGGTTGAGAAAGACAATCAATCTACTGGAGATTCCATTAACTCATCATTTGAACTTAACATGAAAGAAATGTATACTAATGAGACATGTGGTTCTCTTAGGAAGAAAAGAGTCAAGATAAGTGTCCCTGCAGGTAGGAGTGTCTCAAATTTAGAGAAGAATGTGGAAGAAATGGACATAGAAGAAACTGATTGATGATATTTTTTTCCATGATTGGGATGACTCAGTTGAAGAAACAAACATAGGAACAAATTGCAAAAAGACTACCTATTTCTAATCCATAATCTCGAGGTGACCCCGCCGTAGCGCGGTCCCAAGCCGGCTTTGGATGAGGGTGAATACTATCATTTTGGAATGGGATCTCATTTAACAAAAATGCTTGAAAAAGTGTACCGTCTAGGTCCCAACCTTTGTCCTGTTTATTTAATTATAATTAGAGATGAGCAACCGATTTATTCAACACCAGGGCCGGAAGCTTTCCCCACCCAACTAGGCGTCTTGCCTGTGACCTTGCCAGAAAGGCCCCCAGTTCGTAGCTGGCGGTATGAACGCCAAGAAGCCACAGACCCCAGAGGCTCCCCCGGATGCAAAGCGGATACGCTTTCTTGAGGAGAAAGCAGAGAAGATGGAGCGCTATATGACACAAATACTGAGCGCATTGTCAAGAAAGCCTGCTTCCGTTTCCACCAAGCAGTCAGAGGTGACTTCTCTGCCCACGGCCAGTTGTCTACTGTCCCCGCAGACAGCTCCTTCCCAGCCTGCCCCGGCAGCTGTCTCCCCCCCAGTCCGTCCCAGCAGCTGTTCCCTTCCCGGCCTGCTCCAGCAGTTCTCTTGCCCCCTCTATTGGTGGGAGCTACATCTGGCCCGGCTTCTGCTCCCCCTGCTGGTCCCTCTCAGCCGTTGGCTGCCGCATACCCTTACATGATCCCTCCTCAGGGCCCGTTGGGTCATTACCCATACATTGATCCTGGATATTATGGATTCTACCATGGTGGATACCAGGGTCCAGCTCATAGATCTCACATGGGGATTCCTCCCAGGGACTCTCCGGCGGTTCCCTCTGAAGATGATGAAGAAAAATCCAACTCTGAGGACGAGGCTTGCATTTCCCCTCCACTCTTCTCATTTGCTCCCTCTACTAGGGAACGGGAGCCTTCCCTTCCTGACCCTCACCCGGAACTTGCTTCTCAGGGAATTTCTTGCCAAAAGCTTGGTAGTCTTGCTTGGAATAGGGTTAGGTATTCGGAGTCTCAGAAGGCTCTTCAGGCGGGGGGTGTATTCAAACCCCTCTCTGTTCCGGGGGAAATTCCTCTTCCCAACAGTACGGCATTTGAAAACCTTTCCAGGCCGGACTCTGTCCCATGGCCTCCTTCTTCAAAGGAATGCGCTGTCTGGTGCTATGAACGCTTTAGGCGAGAAATTCCCCGAAGTGAGGGAGGAGTTGGGGTCAATTTTCAGTGACGATGGCGAATTGAAGCAGGTGTCCGATAACCTGCTTCAGTATGTTTGTGGTAAGAGAGCCGAGTACTTTGAGGCTCGGCGTAGGCTTATAGAGCCTAAGGACCCCCAATTGGCCAAATTAGTGAGGGCTATTCCTCCTTCCCCTTCCTGTCTCTGAGGAGGCTCAGTTTGATTTTGTTAAGGCCCACCCTTTCACTCATCTTTGGAACAATTTTATCGTAGTCTTGGTTGAGATCAAAAGGTTCATCCAGTGTTTGACTTTTCAAATAAGGTGGGTACAGGTATTTGAGATTTGAGCAGTCATTATGATACAAAGAGTCAAGATAAGTGTCCCTGCAGGTAGGAGTGTCTCAAATTTAGAGAAGAATGTGGAAGAAATGGACATAGAAGAAACTGATTGATATTTTTTCCATGATTGGGATGACTCAGTTGAAGAAACAAACATAGGAACAAATTGCAAAAAGACTACCTATTTCTAATCCGATAAACATAGCACAGGAAATATCCAAATCTTCTCCTCCCCCTCCCCCTTCGACTACATCTCCCCATACGCCACCTTCTTCTTCTTCTCCTTCTTCTTCTTCTTCTTCCCTCCTTCACTCAGATGAGTCTACCAAGGAACCAGCCTACAGAGGGTAACACCACTCAGAGGAGCCAGCCTACAGAGGTTAACACCGCTCAGATGATAAGCCGGCTTTGGATGAGGGTGAATACTATCATTTTGGAATGGGATCTCATTTAACAAAAATGCTTGAAAAAGTGTACCGTCTAGGTCGCAACCTTTGTCCTTTTTATTTAATTATAATTAGAGATGAGCAACCGATTTATTCAACACCAGGGCCAGAAGCTTTCCCCACCCAACTAGGCATCTTTCCTGTGAGCTTGCCAGAAAGGCCCCCCCCGAGGTGGACTGCCAGCTATACGAACTCGGATTGTTCCGACAGCGTCTAAAGGCCCTGGGGGTACCAGTGCCGGGCACAAGCTGAAAAAGACGAACATAGGTGCGTGGGGTGCATGGAGCACCCATGTTCCAGGAGGAACATGCCGTGTGGCTGCACCTCATTTTGTGAGTGTTGTCTCGTGGAGTTCCTTAGAGAGGCACTGAGGGACGGCACTACTATGGTGGTTATGCCCAAAACCTGCCCTCAATGTAGGAAAGTAATATGTTCCTTTGAAAAACTATGAAAGGGTGAGGTCTTACCGGCAGCGGTAAGGGTTGTTCCGGCAGCGCCTAGAGACCCTGGGGTACCAATTGCGGACACAAGCTGAAGAAGACGAACAGAGGTGCGTAAGGTGCCTGGAGCACCCATGTTCCAGGAGGAACATACCGTGAGGCTGCACCTCATTTTGTGAGTGTTGTCTTGTGGAGTTCTTCAGAGAGGCACTGAGGGACGGCACTACTTCAAACCATTTGTGGACGATAATAACATCATAAAAAATCAATTATTTGAACAAACTATGGGGAGGGGGAGAAACGAGCGTCCTCATTTGATTCACTTGAATAGAGCAGGGCTTCAAATTGTCAAACACATGATTTTCCTCGAACTCCAACAACAAATTAAAAATTTGTATGAACGCCAGGACCTCAGCCCAACGGAGGTGGACTGCCAGCTATACGAACTAGGGTTGTTCCGGCAGCGCCTAGAAACCCTGGGTTACTAATGCCGGACACAAGCTGAAGAAGACGAACAGAGGTGCGTGGGGTGCCTGGAGCACCCATGTTCCAGGAGGAACACACCGTGTGGCTGCACCTCATTTTGTGAGTGTTGTCTTGTGGAGATCCTCACTCCTCAGAGAGGCACTGAGGGACGGCACTACTATGGTTGTTATGCCCAAAACCTGCCCTCAATGTAGGGGAGTAATATGTACCTTCGAAAAACTCTGAAAGGGTTGGCAGGATTAGGTGCATGTTTATACCAAGAAGGAGAAAACGGGAAACAGATTATATCTAATATCTTGACTACCCTAAATGATACCGAGAAACGATATCATTCCAATGAAATCGAGTGCCTGGCCATTGACTGGGCCATCAAAAAGTTTCGTATCTACTTGGAGGGTAAAAAATTTACGCTACGAACCGACAATAAGGCCTTAACATTGCTGAACAACTTCAAAGATAACAATGTGAAATTGTTGCGATGGTCATTGATCCTTGCGGAGTTCAATTTCAATATTGAGCACGTACCGGGTAAAGCCAATGAATTGCCGGATGCATTGTCAAGAAACCCTGAAGTGGGAGACACCGAGGATGGGATGAAAGAGCAAATGTTTGTGCCTGTTTGCACTGACAAAGACATCCCTAGCCTAAACCTCCAACTTATCTCAATAGATCATGGTACGTTGTTTGATAGAATATTACCATAACCATGAATTAGGAAGAAACAAAATACCCCCATTACATCCAAGACAGGATACAAAGATAATATTACCATAACCATGAATTAGGAAGAAACAAAATACCCCCATTACATCCAAGACAGGATACAAAGATATTTCAAACATGGCAACAGGCAACCAGCAACAAGCAATCCGCCGCAGGTCGCTGTTGCCTGTTGCTAGGTTAGGTTGCCCCAGTGTAAAGGTACCTTTACATTCCCAGTAGGAAAAAACAAAATGCATATCTGATAACTATGACAGATATTTGCTCAAAATGGATTGAGGCAAAAGCGGTCAGTGCTCTCTTCATTTCCAAAGTGTGAACATCTTGCTCTGTATTTTTTTCGTTGTGTGTTTCTGTTTTATTGAATAATTTATCTAAGTTTATCCATTGTAATCGTGCTGTGCGATTTTCCCTAGTTTTCCAAGTAAGTGGTGTTTCCTGTACGGACTCTGGGCCGCGTCCCAGTTCGGTTCTTTCTTTGTGCTAACTCCTGTTTTCGTGTCCTCTGCTTGTAGGCTCTGCGGCCGCGTCCCAGTCCTCCTGCATGAAGGTTCACTTTTGGCCTACGGGCCTCCCCTCGCTCTCTCTCTCTTGTAGGCACTGCGGCCCCGTCCCGGTCCTCTTGCTGAGAAGCTCTTCCTACCTTTAGGCTCTGCGGCCTGTCCCAGTCCTTTTGGCTTAGCCTCCTTGGTCTTCCTCTGGTGCTCTGTTTGTGGGCTCTACGGTCTTGCCCTGGTCCCACTTCTGAGCTTAATAATTTTCAGGTCTGTCCCTTGGTAAGCTCGGCGGTCCTTCCCCGACTTATCTGTTATGTTCATGCCTCTAACCTTTACCCTTTGCTGGTTTCTTTCAGAATGGCGTCCAACCCCAAGAGGGATAGTTCAGACCCCCAGCCTGAGGCAAAGCGCCTGTGCCATCTGGAAGAGAAAACGGACAAAATTGAACGGTGTCTGGCCCAGCTGGTGCAAGCCATTGCAGCCCGGAGAACCCCCACTGCGGATCAATCTCCAGCTGCCAGCTATCCTGGTACGGCTTCTGGGGTCTCGGGTCTAAGTCCTTCATCGGCAGCATTTGCTCCTGCCAACCCTGCTCAGGCTGATGCCCCTGTTCAGGCTGCTCACCAGCCCAGTGTCACAGCTCAGGCTGCCCCCCAGTCCAGTGTCACAGTTCAGGCTGCCCCCGGGTCTGGTGCCTCAGTTTTGGCTGCCCCCCAGCCTAGTTCTTCGGGCCAGCCCTGCATAACACCCCTGGCTCACGTTCAGGGTCAGGCCGTCCTGCTTCCTACACAGGCTCAAGCAGTCTCCCCCTGCTCAAGCAGTGACCTTCCTGGCCCAGCCAGCTCCTTCAGCTGGTCTCCCTCCCTCTGCGGCTCCCCATCTGTACCCGATGCCATTCTTCTGGGACCCTTCCTACTACGGGCACTACTTCCAGTCTGCAATGAGAGCATCCCGGGTCAGGTGGCTCAGCCTTCCCCGCTTTCTGAATCTCCGACCCCTATCCCCTTGTCCCCTGTCTCTTCAGATCAAGAGGACTTCTCAGAGGAAGAGGAGGAAGTTGATTGTGACATTTGTGACCCACCAGGTCTCTTCTCTTTTGCTCCATCAACAAAAAAAAGGGAGCCTTCAATCCCGGATCCGGATTCAGAACTGGCCAATCAAGGAGTGGTTTGCCAGAAGCTTGGCTCTCCTGCCTGGAATGGGATAAGATATACCGAATCCCACAGGGCCCTCCAGGCAGGTGGGGTTTTCCAGCCCTTGGCTATTCCCTCTGAGTTCCCTCACTCAATGTCCTCAACTGGAGAGAACCTGGTTCGGCATGAGCTATTTCTTGAGACTCTAACCCATGGGCTACTCCTCCAAAGAAGAGTCTTCTTGTCTACCATGAATACCTTGGTAGAAAGGTATCCAGATATTAGAGAGGAGTTGGGCTCTTTTCAGACGAGTCTGTGTTCAAGGGTGTTTCCGACCATCTTCTGCAATATGTATGCGGTAAGAGGGCAGAATGCCTGGAGTCCCGGCGTAGACTGGTAGAGCCTCGGGACCCTCACCTAGCTAGGCTGGTAAGGAGGATTCCCCTTCCCCTTCGGCCCTGTATGAGGAGGGACAATTCTCAGAGTTCGTCCGCAGTCACCCCTCGGCCTTTCGTAGGCCTAATCCCCGCCCCACCGCTCCCGTTAATTTCCAGCAGCCTGCTCCTACGGGCCAGAAGAGGAAAGAGAAGCAGCAGCCCTCAAAACCTAGAGTCACCAAGCCGGGTATCTCTCAAGGTTCAAACCCTGCCAAAACCTCGAAGATGTTCAAGGCCCGTAAGTCCTACCGCTGACTCAAGGATCGGTGCAGAGCTGGTAGGAGGCCGTCTCAGGCTATTTGTGGAGGCTTGGATCCGCCTGGGTGCTCCGTCCCCATTAGTGAGGATTTTGTCTGGCCACGCCATCCCCTTCTCTGCAAAGCCCCCTTTGGTCCCCCTCCGCTCACTCCAACACTTCGCTACCCCGGTTTCTTCAGCTATGTCCCTCCACATTCAGGAGATGCTAGAGACGGGTGTCCTCAAGAGACTGGATTCGACCACAGGATTCCTTTCCAAAATGTTCCTGGTGCCGAAGGGAAATGGCGGAACCAGGCCGATTCTGAACTTGAAGGGGCTCAACCAGTTCCTTTCCCCGAAGAAGTTTAGCCTGATCAACCACTTCAGGATCCTGTCCTTTCTCCAGAAAAGGGATTACATGGTCTCGATAGACCTGTCCCAGGGGTATTTCCATGTGCTTATAGAGCCATTGCACCAGACAGAGGTTTCTAGCTCTGAATTGCCGTCTCATGAGCAACCGATTTATTCAACACCAGGGCCGGAAGCTTTCCCCACCCAACTAGGCGTCTTGCCTGTGACCTTGCCAGAAAGGCCCCCAGTTCGTAGCTGGCGGTATGAACGCCAAGAAGCCACAGACCCCAGAGGCTCCCCCGGATGCAAAGCGGATACGCTTTCTTGAGGAGAAAGCAGAGAAGATGGAGCGCTATATGACACAAATACTGAGCGCATTGTCAAGAAAGCCTGCTTCCGTTTCCACCAAGCAGTCAGAGGTGACTTCTCTGCCCACGGCCAGTTGTCTACTGTCCCCGCAGACAGCTCCTTCCCAGCCTGCCCCGGCAGCTGTCTCCCCCCCAGTCCGTCCCAGCAGCTGTTCCCTTCCCGGCCTGCTCCAGCAGTTCTCTTGCCCCCTCTATTGGTGGGAGCTACATCTGGCCCGGCTTCTGCTCCCCCTGCTGGTCCCTCTCAGCCGTTGGCTGCCGCATACCCTTACATGATCCCTCCTCAGGGCCCGTTGGGTCATTACCCATACATTGATCCTGGATATTATGGATTCTACCATGGTGGATACCAGGGTCCAGCTCATAGATCTCACATGGGGATTCCTCCCAGGGACTCTCCGGCGGTTCCCTCTGAAGATGATGAAGAAAAATCCAACTCTGAGGACGAGGCTTGCATTTCCCCTCCACTCTTCTCATTTGCTCCCTCTACTAGGGAACGGGAGCCTTCCGTTCCTGACCCTGACCCGGAACTTGCTTCTCAGGGAATTTCTTGCCAAAAGCTTGGTAGTCTTGCTTGGAATAGGGTTAGGTATTCGGAGTCTCAGAAGGCTCTTCAGGCGGGGGGTGTATTCAAACCCCTCTCTGTTCCGGGGGAAATTCCTCTTCCCAACAGTACGGCATTTGAAAACCTTTCCAGGCCGGACTCTGTCCCATGGCCTCCTTCTTCAAAGGAATGCGCTGTCTGGTGCTATGAACGCTTTAGGCGAGAAATTCCCCGAAGTGAGGGAGGAGTTGGGGTCAATTTTCAGTGACGATGGCGAATTGAAGCAGGTGTCCGATAACCTGCTTCAGTATGTTTGTGGTAAGAGAGCCGAGTACTTTGAGGCTCGGCGTAGGCTTATAGAGCCTAAGGACCCCCAATTGGCCAAATTAGTGAGGGCTATTCCTCCTTCCCCTTCCTGTCTCTGAGGAGGCTCAGTTTGATTTTGTTAAGGCCCACCCTTTGGCCTTTCGCCCAACTCGCCCCACCCCCGACCCATGGCCCCATCAAGAGAATTCCGGGCTTCCCCCCTTCCTTCCAAAAAGAAAGGTAAAACCTCCAAGTCCCCTGCTAGGCCTGGCTTTGCCCCCTCCCATTCCAAATCTTATCGACGTTTCAAAGCTTCAAAGCCCCGGGAGTTCCCCCGCTGACTTGGGGCCTGGCCTAGAGCTGGTTGGTGGCCGCCATGTGTTTGCCTTGCTTCCAAGATAGACATCAATGAATCTAGAAGTTCTTATTTTGTCTAAAGATCTCTTTTGTGTTCTAGATCTTCTATTTTCATTCATTTCATTTTTGTACTGTTCCATAACATAGAAAATAAACAAATTTTCCAAATAAATGGCTGACAAACAGCCAAGAATTGTCATTTTTTTTATTCTTATTTTGTCTAAAGATCTCTTTTGTGTTCTAGATCTTCTATTTTCATTCATTTCATTTTTGTACTGTTCCATCACATAGAAAATGAACAAATTTTCCAAATAAATGGCTGACAGACAGCCAAGAATTGTCATTTTTTTATGACATAACCACGCCATACAGTCCACACAGTGAACACACTCTTTTTCCGATCCACACCCCAAAGGAAGAAAAGGACAACGCCGGCATCAAAGTAAGCGTGAAGAAACACACCAGGTGAGTGGTAATCCTCCCCCTCTTCACCTTGCTATCCCCTACAATAATAATAATAATACAACTCTTGGGCATACCTGTTTGTACCTTCTTGGCATGGTGGTGGATTGCAGGAGAAGATAGATGATGAAACACTATCTTGCGACAAAAAGATGAAATATTGTCAATTTTGACAAAACTTCGATTGTACCTTTGAAGAGGCACCACTGTGGGGTTAACAACTGTCAAATGTGTGGCGATAGCTCCTGTTTGGTGTGTTCAGTCTTATATGACAATTAAGAATCCCTTACAGCGCCACACGAACCGTTTTCTCCGTCAAGAGGTTTCCATAAAGTCAAAGACAACATGGCCCTCAAGACGGCTGACTCCAAGTTGAATGTCAATTACGATTGTTCAAAATTTCCAACCCGCCTATTTCCAACTTTGGAACATTGATGGGCAGTGTGCATAAAGTCAAAGACAACATGGCCCTCAAGACGGCTGACTCCAAGTTGAATGTCAATTACGATTGTTCAAAATTTCCAACCCGCCTATCCTTTGGAACATTGATGGGCAGTGTTTACCGTTCTTGTGTGAATGTGAAAATAAAGGCCATAATACTAATAATAATAATACCTGCAGTGTGTACCGTTCTTGTGTGAATGTGAAAATAAAGGCCATAATACTAATAATAATAATACCTGCCTCGGTGGTGTAGTGGTCAAGGCACTCGCCCCTGGTAAACAGAAGGGCGTGGGTTCAATCCCAGCCGAGGTATGGAATTTTATCCTCATATAATTTGAGACGCTGGAGTAAAGGGACTTATCAGTCCTATGCGAGCAGTATAAATAAGCACTATTATTATTATATAAGTAGCCTACTGCTGGAGTAAAGGGACTTTTCAGTCCTATGCGAGCAGTATAAATAAGCACTATCCACAATAATAGTAGTAGCCTACTGCTGGAGTAAAGGGACTTTTCAGTCCTGTGCGAGCAGTATAAATAAGCACTATTATTATTATTAATAAATAATAACCCGATGGATTGGAAAATATGTATCACATTTACGCCATGCGGCCTGATTGGGGCCAAGAAAAGTCAACAGCAGGCAATTCCCCCACTAGTCACTCATCCGGATACTAACCACGCACAACGTTGCTTAGTGATCCATTGGAAACTGGTGCATTCAACGTGCTGTCACCACTAGATCAATAATCTTGTCTATTTCTACGATGCCAACGCTCTCCCTCCTGATGCCTTTCTCTGCCCCTGTGTTCACTATCATGCGATGTCTTCATATATTTCCGTGGTTGAGAATCCATATCCCTCTGCAGACTGGGTTGTGATTTCATGAAACTCACGAAGTCTTCATCCAGAAACTTGTACTCCGGGTTCTGCGTGATGGAAGCTCTTATTTTCAACTTATCTTGAGGATGCCATTCAAACAGCCAGTAGGTCCCCTCATCGGAACCAAACACTCGGTTTTGGATAAATTGTAAAATGTCCGCAACCAAGTTGCAGCAGTTGCTCTCCGTTATTTTCCTCCCTTTGAACTGAAAGAAGAATGTTTTCCTTCATGCCTCTAACCTTTACCCTTTGCTGGTTTCTTTCAGAATGGCGTCCAACCCCAAGAGGGATAGTTCAGACCCCCAGCCTGAGGCATGAGCTATTCCTTGGGACTCTAACCCATGGGCTACTCCTCCAAAGAAGAGCCTTCTCGTCTACCATGAATACCTTGGTAGAAAGGTATCCTGAGATTAGAGAGGAGTTGGGCTCGCTCTTTTCAGACGAGTTTGTGTTCAAGGGTGTTTCCGACCATCTTCTGCAATATGTATGCGGTAAGAGGGCACAATACCTGGAGTCCCGGCGTAGGCTGGTAGAGCCTCGGGACCCTCACCTAGCTAGGCTGGTAAGGAGGATTCCCCCTTCTCCTTCGGCCCTGTACGAGGAGGGACAATTCTCAGAGTTCGTCCGCAGTCACCCCTCGGCCTTTCGTAGGCCTAATCCCGTAGACCAGGCTCTCGGGCCTTCTTTTCCTCTCCTCTCCCATGTAGCTCTGTGGCCTTGCCCAGTCTCCATGCTGAGTAGACGCCTTCTCTTTTCTCTCATGCGACTCTGTGGCCTTGTCCGGTCCCCATGTTCTTAACGCTTTTTTTGGGAGCTATGGGCCTTGTCCCATTGTCTTATGCTGGTTTCTTTCAGGAGATGCCCCAGAGGCTCCCCCGGATGCAAAGCGGATACGCTTTCTTGAGAAAGCAGAGAAGAAAATTCTGAGCGATTGATACGAGTAGACCTATAACTGTTACTCACAATAATAAATTAATAACAAGAAGAAAGAAATGAAATAAATTATAAAATAAACTATCTACAAAATATTCCAACTAAGGGGCGGGATGAATGCCTGGGGCATTCTCTTCCATCCAACCCATGATACACCTGAGCGATTGATACGAGTAGACCTATAACTGTTACATTGAAATTTTTAACACAATTTTATATTTTTTGACACCTTATCTAATTTTTACAAAGTCCTAAATAATTTTGCTGAGTGTAAAATTTTTTTCTCTACATAATCATATTTTTTAGAAGTGAATTACATTTTTTTTCATTTTTTAATTAATTTCAAAGACGCTTGTCACGGCGTCCCTTTTTCCCGCGCTTTTACTTAGTCAGAATTAGAATCATAAAAACTATATACGTACACCTATCTAATATTCTATCTAAGATAAGATTCTCGTGACAAACATATATACTACCTATAGATCTATTCTAAAGAACACATTAGTTTTATCTACTCATGTTCAATGATAATAGTCATAATATATGACTGGACACATACTCACACATCATAGTTGTCCCTTTTACTACCATCTATGATATTTTAATGATTAAAAACAGACACTAAAATTATGGTAAATAGACAGCAAATCTTAATCCTTAAAAAGGACATGGACCTTACATTCTTAGACAAATATGACAATGCAGTCCAAGAGATTGCATTCCAATTATACTGGGAAATCAAAAATCTCATATCCTCTTCTGACAATGTTCCAATATCAGAATCTCTTAACAACATCCTAGGATCAACGCTAGAGGAATACAACAATGCTCTTGTACTTAATAATAAGCTTAATGAAGAGATCAAACAAATGAAATCTCTTTTTCGTAAATCTGACCAAAAAACGCTGGAATACAAAGAACAATATGTTAAAATGAAGAAACTCTATGCTGACCTACAGAAGGAGATTGATGAGGACGACAAACACAACAAAGAAAACATTGAAGTCATAGACAAATTGAGGAAAGAAATCTTGCAGATGAAAAACAAAGCAATTGAATCAGAGGATAATGCCATTCCAAGCACAAGTAAAACTGACGACACACAGGAGGCTGAAATTCTCAGACTTAGAACGTCACTAGAGACAATGGAGGCCGCATGGAAAGTAGACCAAGAAAACTTGCAAAAGCTCAGGAAGCAAATAGAAGAACAACCACCAGCACTTGGGAACTTACAATTCACTCAGGATCTTAATGACAGCGTGATGTCATTCAGAACTTCTCATTCCACGGATGACACAATGGAAGGCGAAAAAACGAAAACTCCAGAGACCGAGTCACTAAATCCAGAGCCACCCGTGAGAGAAGAGATCAAAACTTCTTCTGCAGTTAAAAAAATATTGGTTGCAGGAGACAGTCATGTTAGAGATGTAAACTATATTTTGTCTAGTTTAGTACCTAAAACTTGTAAGATTAATTGTATTCTTAGACCAGGAAAAACCATCGCCCAGATTGTTGACGAAATTGATAGTAATAGAATTGACCCTGAAACCCATATTGTATTTTTTGCAGGTACAAATGATGTGTTTAAAACATCATGGGATGATATCAAAAGTGCTATTGATAAGTTATACGCTAAAACCAAAAATCAGAAAGCAACCCTCATCCTAATCCCCCATAGATTTGACACCAAAAAAATTAACTTCCATATAAAAAAGCTAAATTGTTTAATCAAAAATCACATTAAAGGCATCACAAACTTCGACTTTCTTGAACCCTCGAAATATTTAAAACCTAACCATTACACACACGATGGCATCCACATAGACCGAAAGGGTAAACAAAAACTTTAATATTGTACAAATGCTAGATAGGTCTCATACCCTTCTCTCCCCTTCCCTTTCTCAAAGGCCTCGACTATATTTTCAGAGGAAAAAGGAGCGGGGTCGCATCCCTTTGGAGAGCATTTCTGTGGTTGAGCGGGCCAATATATCTCCGGATGGGGGTCAAGGGTTAGACGACAGTAATTTGGACACCAACAATCTCCTCAACGGGAGTACTGTGGGCGGACAGACTGCGGGGTTTTCCATTCAGATTTGGTACACCACCCCGGGGGGACAGGATGTCATTCTATATCTGATCACCCCGATCGAACAAGAACGGCAAGACTGGCTTCTGGCTCTTCGAAATGGTGAGTAGTCATTTCATTTTGGCCGGCAGAGTGAAAGTGATCAATATGAGTTTAAAAAAAAGTTTCCTCTCAGCCTTACAAGCGCTAGATCACTGGATCCCCGCCCGGAGCGAATTCAATACATAAGGTCCGTTTTCGAAACGGATAGCTTTCTCCTATCCTGTCCTCCTCTCTTCGATTTCGGCACGATAAGACTTTCGTTGTTACAGTTCCCTCTATCAAATCTCCTAAAAAGAAAAGAAATATCAAACTAATTGCAATGTCGTTACCTTTCTTTGGTACAGGAGTTACAATCGACTCTCTCATTGGAGGAGGAATTTCTGAGAGAGAAAGACATGCATATTGGTATAGAGTTGTATCAAAATTATTTGATAATAATAAAAATACACACAATGTAGATTCTAATATATCTAACACCAAGTCTCGTAACTACATAAAGAATAATAAGAATGGGAATCATCACGTAAAATTACCTGTGAGACAAACATACAATAATTATTATAGGTCTCAATCTTCTCGAATCCCATCGCTTCTCAACATACCTCATAAAAAACCTACAAACTTGCCACATTTTCGTAATAATAAACCCAAGGAAAACATCATTAACACGCACCGAACAACACAATCAAACTTTGGATATCCATACCCGATATCTCACCAATACCCCAACACGATATACATGACACCAACAGAATATCCACCCCTCCCTCAACCTCAACATGGAACCCACCTCCACCCCATGCAAACATCCATACCCTATTACCCCACCCTTGGCTCTCCATACCCCACCCCTGGCTCTCCTTATCCCACCTCTAGCTCTCCATATCCCACCCCTGGCTCTCTATACTGAAGAAAAATCCAACTCTGAGGACGAGGCTTGCATTTCCCCTCCACTCTTCTCATTTGCTCCCTCTACTAGGGAACGGGAGCCTTCCGTTCCTGACCCTGACCCGGAACTTGCTTCTCAGGGAATTTCTTGCCAAAAGCTTGGTAGTCCTGCTTGGAATAGGGTTAGGTATTCGGAGTCTCAGAAGGCTCTTCAGGCGGGGGGTGTATTTAAACCCCTCTCTGTCCCGGAGGAAATTCCTCTTCCCAACAGTACGGCATTTGAAAACCTTTCCAGGCAGGACTCTTTTCTAGGGACTCTGTCCCATGGCCTCCTTCTTCAAAGGAATGCGCTGTCTGGTGCTATGAACGCTTCAGGCGAGAAATTCCCCGAAGTGAGGGAGGAGTTGGGGTCAATTTTTAGTGATGACGGTGAATTGAAGCAGGTGTCTGATAACCTGCTTCAGTATGTCTGCGGTAAGAGAGCCGAGTGCTTTGAAGCTCGGCGTAGGCTTATAGAGCCTAAGGACCCCCAGTTAGCCAGATTAGTGAGGGCTATTCCTCCTTCCCCTTCCTGTCTCTTCGAGGAGGCTCAGTTTACTGATTTTGTCAAGGCCCATCCTTTGGCCTTTCGCCCAACTCGCCCCACCCCCCGACCCATGGCCCCATCAAGAGAATTCCGGGTTTCCCCCCTTTCTTCCAGGAAGAAAGGTAAAACCGCCAAGTCCCCTGCTAGACCTAACTTTGCCCCCTCCCATTCCAATTCTCGACGTTTCAAAGCTTCCAAGCCCCAAAAGTTCCCCCGCTGACTCGGGGCCTGGCCTAGAGCTGGTTGGTGGCCGCCATGTGTTTGCCTTGCTTCCAAGATAGACATCAATGAATCTAGAAGTTCTTATTTTGTCTAAAGATCTCTTTTGTGTTCTAGATCTTCTATTTTCATTCATTTCATTTTTGTACTGTTCCATAACATAGAAAATAAACAAATTTTCCAAATAAATGGCTGACAAACAGCCAAGAATTGTCATTTTTTTTAATGACATAACCACGCCATACAGTCCACACAGTGAACACACTCTTTTTCCGATCCACACCCCAAAGGAAGAAAAGGACAACGCCGGCATCAAAGTAAGCGTGAAGAAACACACCAGGTGAGTGGTAATCCTCCCCCTCTTCACCTTGCTATCCCCTACAATAATAATAATAATACAACTCTTGGGCATACCTGTTTGTACCTTCTTGGCATGGTGGTGGATTGCAGGAGAAGATAGATGATGAAACACTATCTTGCGACAAAAAGATGAAATATTGTCAATTTTGACAAAACTTCGATTGTACCTTTGAAGAGGCACCACTGTGGGGTTAACAACTGTCAAATGTGTGGCGATAGCTCCTGTTTGGTGTGTTCAGTCTTATATGACAATTAAGAATCCCTTACAGCGCCACACGAACCGTTTTCTCCGTCAAGAGGTTTCCATAAAGTCAAAGACAACATGGCCCTCAAGACGGCTGACTCCAAGTTGAATGTCAATTACGATTGTTCAAAATTTCCAACCCGCCTATTTCCAACTTTGGAACATTGATGGGCAGTGTGTACCGTTCTTGTGTGAATGTGAAAATAAAGGCCATAATACTAATAATAATAATACCTGCCTCGGTGGTGTAGTGGTCAAGGCACTCGCCCCTGGTAAACAGAAGGGCGTGGGTTCAATCCCAGCCGAGGTATGGAATTTTATCCTCATATAATTTGAGACTTTGACCACAATAATAGTAGTAGCCTACTGCTGGAGTAAAGGGACTTTTCAGTCCTATGCGAGCAGTATAAATAAGCACTATTATTATTATTATTAATAAATAATAACCCGATGGATTGGAAAATATGTATCACATTTACGCCATGCGGCCTGATTGGGGCCAAGAAAAGTCAACAGCAGGCAATTCCCCCACTAGTCACTCATCCGGATACTAACCACGCACAACGTTGCTTAGTGATCCATTGGAAACTGGTGCATTCAACGTGCTGTCACCACTAGATCAATAATCTTGTCTATTTCTACGATGCCAACGCTCTCCCTCCTGATGCCTTCCTCTGCCCCTGTGTTCACTATCATGCGATGTCTTCATATATTTCCGTGGTTGAGAATCCATATCCTTCTGCAGACTGGGTTGTGATTTCATGAAACTCACGAAGTCTTCATCCAGAAACTTGTACTCCGGGTTCTGCGTCATGGAAGCTCTTATTTTCAACTTATCCTGAGGATGCCATTCAAACAGCCAGTAGGTCCCCTCATCAGAACCAAACACTCGGTTTTGGATAAATTGTAAAATGTCCGCGACCAAGTTGCAGCAGTTGCTCTCCGTTATTTTCCTCCCTTTGAACTGAAAGAAGAATGTTTTCATTACTTAAAAGGAATTTTAAATATTTTCTGCACCCTGAGATAAAGTCAGGGTACTTGTTTTTTTTTTTTTTTTTTTTAAATTTTAAAATTTTTTCCCCCCCGAGAAAAAAGTAGGGTTTTTTTTTTTTTTTTTTTTTTTTTTTTTTTTTTATTACGCGACCCTATTATCTCAAGTTGAGATAGGGCGGTCCCGCCATTGAGATAATTCTACTATCAGCAGATGAATAAGACCTCTGGTGTTACAGTTTACTCTACTTTTTTTTACATTAAATAGGGGTAGGTACTCACATTTATTGTACGTAGAATATTGTCAACATATATCTGTTTGAGTGACTTCACTTCATTTCCATCCTTTTCTCCACAAATAATATTCTTGATCCCAACAAAATAACTTTGTGCCCACCATTTCAACATTTTTAAACTGTGGATCAAAAATTAAAATTCAAGAAAACATCATTAGACTGTCAGAAGCCGTAAGACTGGATTTGATAGCAACAACTACTGTACCAGAGTTTTTTTTTTTTTTTTTCTTACTCTTTTTTATTTGCAGATAACAAAATACAGCCAGACCACAAATAAAAAAAAACAAAAAATGACCCTCTTAATCTTAAGGTACCTACATTTACGGATTTACACTATGCCATTCAATATCAACTGGAAAATTGTAAAATCCATATAAACAAGTAGAGATCAATATCAGTTGAACAAAAGAAAATCTACCCATCTAATAATGTATGCACATACCCATAAGGTTTTCCAGTTTTCAGCTCAACAAATTCAACATTCTTCAGTTCTCCTGGCAATTTGTCCGGCTCTATTTTTGTTTCACTAATAACACCATCCATTTCAGCACCATACAGTAACTTAAAGTGTTTCAGTTTTGCTTGAAACATGACACAGAACTGCTTGTTCTCATTGAGTTCTCCTTGGCATCTTGGTTTCACTGAAGGGTCCTCTGTAACGGAAAGCACATGTATGATTTATTCATCTGCTGATGAAAAAATAACATTTTTTTTTTTTTTTATTTATTGTCTTTGGTATGGAAGGATAGGTTCCCTTGCATCTTGGTTTCACTGAAGGGTCCTCTGTAACGGAAAGCACATGTATGATTTATTCATCTGCTGATGAAAAAATAACATTTTTTTTTTTTATTGTCTTTGGTATGGAAGGATAGGTTCCCTTGCTAAAGAAATAGCAAAGAGCATTCACTCATAAACTTTTTGTAGCCAAAACCAAATGTTAGCCCAAAGCAGTCACCCAACTCATTACCTAGCTAGAGTAATAGTTTATCAAACGGTATTAAACGGCTTATGGTATTTTACACTTGAAAATGATCGGAACTTACCAAAACTTAACCAGTGATGTTATTATGGTATTTATCACTCGGAAATTATCGGAACTTACCAAATCTTACCCAATAATGTTACTATGTTATTTTTAACTCGGAAATGGCCCGAACTTAATAAAATTTACCCTACTCATTACCTAGCTAGAGTAATAGTTTATCAAACGGTATTAAACGGCTTATGGTATTTTACACTTGAAAATGATCGGAACTTACCAAAAGTTAACCAGTGATGTTATTATGGTATTTATCACTCGGAAATTATCGGAACTTACCAAATCTTACCCAATCGGAACTTACCAAATCTTACCGAATAATGTTACTATGTTACTAGGGAGATTTCGCATCTCGGAAATGGCCTCGGAAATAATGTTACTATGTTACTAGGGAGATTTCGCATCTCGGAAATGGCCTCGGAACTGACCTCGGCCCATTTAACTCGGAAATGGCCCAAACTTAATAAAATTTACCCAATGATGTTATTATGGTATTTTTCACTCGGAAACGATTCAAACTTCCTAAAACTTACCCAATGATATTACTATGGTGTTTTTCACTCAGAAATAACCCAAACTCACCAAACCTTACCAAATGATGTTACTATGCCTATTGCCTTTGTACTATCAATTTCATGTTTAAAGTATTGCACGCCACCAATGCAGTAAAGCAGAAGTGAGATTAGAGGAAAGAGGAGTGCAATGAGGGGAAAGAAACGTAGGTACTATGTGAAGGAGGAGCACACAAATTATGAAGCAAATAATGGGGGGGGGGGGTACAAAATTGATTTCTCATCTTTTTTTGGGGTGGGATGTCAGTTTTGGTAATATTTTGGGAGGAAAGACTTGGCGGGGCCTTTTTTTAAGCCACAAAGTGGTATTTTTTGGGGGATAATAAATTATGTAGTACTTAGATTAGTACTATGTTAATTATGCTTTTCATATTAATATTGAATTTAAAATGTTAAAATTACCTGTCAACATAAACTGTTCAAACTTGTAGCCCCACTGTGAAGATCTAACCAACTGTGGGTCAGCTTTCTGTTCTTGAATATTCTTCTTCTTCAACTCTGTATCAAATTGGCATAGATAAATGGTGTTGTTGATCCTGCAAGCTCCGAGTCTCCAATCTATTTTGTTCTCGACAAGTGAACCGATCATAATGCCCGAATAGGTTCCTCTGAAGGTCACAAAGTCCTGAAATCATGTCAATGTGTCTTAATGATCAGGTTATGCAATCTCTATACCTCAGTTCAAGTTTGTGTGTTGAAGGTCTTAGATTTATAATAGGCCACCACTTTGAATCAGGATGGAATGTGACAATTTTAAGTAGCCTATGTCACCCTAAGTACTCTTCTTAACAACCACAAAAATTTCATCAATACTGGTAAAGCCATTTTCTCGTGAAAAGAGGACAGCAAAAAGTCTATCAATGTGACAGACATACATACAGACAGAAAATTTGCCAATGTGATTTTTGTAATTGCGGATGCATAAGGACTAAGAATAACTAAAAAAAAATCATGATTCTACAGACAAAGCTACAATGTTATTTATATAGATAGGTCTAACCAACAACAGTGGTGTAGTGGTTTTTTTGCATCAAATTTGTGCAAATATTATTCCCCTTCAATAATCCAACTGGAAACATTTCATAGTAAATAGTTAGGCACATGAGCACATCAGGTAGGTATACTTACAACTTGAGCTTTTTCTGGGTTCTCTCTCAGCCATGCCATGATATTGCTTAGATCTGGAGCACCTTCACTCATCTTTGGAACAATTTTATCGTAGTCTTGGTTGAGATCAAAAGGTTCATCCAGTGTTTGACTTTTCAAATAAGGTGGGTACAAGTATTTGAGATTGGAGCAGTCATTATAATACAGACAGTCAGAATCAATACTGAATGATCCACATGCACAGATATCTTCAAGCTCAAGCTGGTTCTCTTTCAAATAGTAAGGAAGCTTGAGAATTTTTTCACCCATGGCTGCAGGGTCAAAGTGTAATGAAATCTACAAAATAGGCTACAGTTGTCTTTTTGTCTGAGCAGCTTTGCATGTATAGAGTCAGTCATAGAGATCTATGAAGTACTAATAGCAAATCGTCTTCATTCCGTGTATCAAGAGATTATCTATATGCTGAAAAAGAACGTTGATGGAAGTTGTAGCATGGCTGCAGGGTCAAAGTGTAATGAAATCTACAAAATAGGCTACAGTTGTCTTTTTGTCTGAGCAGCTTTGCATGTATAGAGTCAGAGTCATAGAGATCTATGAAGTACTAATAGCAAATCGACTTCATTCCATGTATCAAGAGATTATCTATATGCTGAAAAAGAAAGTTGATGGAAGTTGTAGGTAACACTGTAAAAGAAGAGGACCTTACCCTACTCTTTGCTCTTTGGTGAGCAGTTGCCGTTGATAAAATTGAAAATTTGTTTGACTATCCAAGGTTCTTCTATCATAATAAGTAGTTTCTGAGCCAATAGAGGATATCAAGGCATTTGCAGCAATGCCAGCTTAAGTAGTCTTCTGCAGATTATGACGATGGGTCAGCTCCCTGGTTAGGGGTCACCTGCACTCGCGTTGCACGCGCGGGAGACCCGGGTTCGATTCCCGGCGGGGTCAAGAAATTTGTATCATGCAAATGATTGATCCCGTGACTGGCTGTTGTGGGGCCCACTCAGCGGACCCGGGTTCGATTCCCGGCGGGGTCAAGAAATTTGTATCATGCAAATGATTGATTCCGTGACTGGCTGTTGTACCTTGGTGGTAGTCCCGTGCTGACACATTTCATTGTAGGTGTCCCGTTGAGTAAGATGTCAAAGCCAGAGATTATACTGACATCCTCTTGTGTCGAGTTGTTTGTGTAGAAAATCTGGAAACAAAATAAATGATATAAGAATATGTATAGAGCCAGCCTAGTTAGCTTGGTTGGTGGCGCGTCTGACTTGTAAGCGCTAGGCCGCGGGTTCGATTCCCGCTCGGGGCGGATTGCCGCTGTCTGTCGCCTGTACCTGGACGTATTTTCTTCCGTAGTAACAGTAGCAGGTTTCTGCCTAGTAGTGTTCGTGTCAAGCGGGACTCTGTCTTCTTTGGTAGCATCGGTATTGTGGTCTGGTATATTGAAGTCCTCGACTTGTTGAGACTTGGGTGTCACTGAGAACGAACATAATCGTCAGTTAGTCATAATAAACATAATCAAGGAGGGGGGGGGGGAAGAATAGGTAGCTAGAATCCCAGGTCATACTGTCAACCTGTAAATTCTTCGAAGGAGTAGGGTACTAGTTCTAGGAGTCGCCCCTTGAGAGAGTTTTTGAAGTCTGAGGGACCAAGTAATTTTTCTTGGTCCGTCAGACCGTTATAGAGTTGAATACCCTCCCTAAGGAAAGATCTATCCATGATTTTGTTTGAACTAAGGAGTAGTTTGTTCTTATTTCTTGTGTTATGATCATGGATTTCACTTTGCCTAGAGAGGGTGGAGGCGACTCTGTGTACAAGAGTACAGGTATCCAGTATGACCTGGGCAAGACAGTTGGGATTTGTCTCTCTTTAAAGATGGGCTTGCAAGATATGTGTCTTGCAAGGCCAAAAATAGCACGAACTGCTCTTTTTTTGCAGGAGAAATATGTCCTTTATCTCGGATGAGAAGCCCCAATACACTATACCATAGCTCATGCCACTATGAAAGTAGGAGAAATAGGAGAGGAGAGCAGCATTGGAGTTAACATTCCTTCGGACTATTGTCTTGAAGGATTTTACATATTGCCTTGAAGCATGCTTCAGGGTTATAGCTCATAGCGCCTGTACTAACCTTTGGATCCCACATTGGGATGGTAGTTGTTTTGCTCCTCGGAGGCAGGACCTATGGGCAGTGGCGGAGGTGGTGCTGTGTCTCCCACATCCTCAGTGTCGTAGTTCATATCGTCTGCACTAATAATCGTCTATGTACTAATAATCGTCATTTGAATAGGGTAACTAACCTTTGGATCCCACATTGGGATGGTAGTTGTTTTGCTCCTCGGAGGCAGGACCTATGGGCAGTGGCGGAGGTGGTGCTGTGTCTCCCACGTCCTCTACATCGTCAGTGTCGTAGTTATCATAGGAAGAATCCTCGTACTCGTACAGGCTCTTCTTAGCCACTGATATCTGAAAACAGAATGAGTCCCAGGCAGTGAGTTTTTTTTTTTTTTTTTTTATTCAATTTTTTNNNGCGGATTTCGCGATTATTTTCGCGGATTTCGCGATTATTTTCGCGGATTTGGCGATTTTGTTCGCGGATTTTGCGATTATGTTCGCGGATTTGGCAATTATGTTCGCGGATTCGCGTCCCGAATCGACATTTTGGATATTTGGCAAGCCTATGTATAAGTACATTATATGACTTTTACTTTTAATTATTATTTTTTGTTTACTTTTCATTATTATGGTAGAGCCCTTGGACACTGTCAAGTTCCCCCACTGAATATTGAGGGATATCCTTTGAATGAGGAAGACGAGCAGCCCTTCTGAATAAGCTTGTTTGGTCAACATGGTACTGTAGACTGTAGACCCAGTGATAGGTGAATGAACAAACTGTCCTATACCCTTTTTTCTTCTAATTAATTAGGGTGTTTGTAATATGTGTTCCCCATAATGTGTCAAAATATATGAGACCTTGGTTAGACAACGGGGGTACTTAAAGGGACTTTTTAGTCCTATCCCAGCAGGATAACCAAGGTATATTCTATTCTATTTTATACCTGAGCATATACAAAGTAGAGTCCAGGTTGCTTCACTTGAAGAGTGCCATCCGCCCTCAGATTGAAATTCTCTTCGTCCATTGGTATTTTCGGGTTGATTTTCCAGCCTTCCATTTTGCCACGAGGGTGTTTTAAATGTCCGTTCGCTGGAATACAGGAAACGTTTCCATCAGTCAAAACAGCCCAGTCAAAGGGACTTTCTAGTCCTATGCTGGCAGTATAAAGAAACAAGATATGCTCTTATTTCATAGGTACATGGCTCTATTTCAATCTTTTTTTCGCTCACAAATTTTGATTGAGGTTCGTAGGGTGCTTATGCTCCTCCCTTGTTTAAAGAATTGCCTGTAAGGACCAACCAAGAGCAGACTGGCCGATAGGAATTTGTAGTGTGATTGTGTGTTGTTTTTTTTTCCCCCCCCCAAGAGGTTTGACAGAGGGAACTGTAACTGCTATGGTCTTATCGTCCCGAAATCGAAGAGAGAAGGAAGACAGGATAGGAGAAAGCCAGCCGTTCCGAGAACGAACATTATCCCATCAGGATAAAATCCGCCCCGGGCGGGAATCGAACCCGCAGCCTAGCGCTTACAAGGCAGACGCACTACCAACTAAGCTAAAACTAGGCTGGCGTGATTGTGTTTTGACCATTTAATTGAAGAGGAAAGCATTAGTTGTCGTTGTCCCCCAACATGCCATTCTCGCCGGAGTCGTATTAATTTATCCTTCGGTAACTGAGACAGTTTCAATTCAATTCAATTCAATTCAATTTATTTTATTGTACAAAATTTCCCCTCTTCTGAGGGTGTGGTTATGTACCAGGTTGAGATGAGCTCGGACGAGGTGAGATAGGATATTGTTTCTACAGTTTTGCATTGGAGTGGTAACTTAAGCAAGGATAACGTGGGAGGAGTGTTGGGTATTTTTTCTAACCCTCTGTCCCGAGGCGGCCATGTTTAAAATTTATTTTATATTATTATTATTATTATTTTGTTTTCTTTGTAATTTCGATTCCCGGCAGGGTCAAGAAATTTGTATCATGCAAATGATTGATTCCGTGACTGGCTGTTGTGGGGCCCACTCAGTCTCATGAGGAAAATGAGTAGCTATGAAATATAAATGCGCATAGCGACCAGTGCCAGCATGGTAGGTAAACATTGGATTTTAGGATTATCGACATATTGAGAAAATCCTACAATACTGCAGTGAGCACCAAAGTTGTGACATAAGTGAGGAAAATGAGTAGCTATGACATATAAATGCGCATAGCGACCGGTGCCAGCATGGTAGGTAAACATTGGATTTTAGGATTATCGACATACTGAGAAAATCCTACAATACTGCAGTGAGCACCAAAGTTGTGACATACTAACACAAAGAAACTGCAAAAAGTAGTTTCTGAGGTGACTTACCTTCAGCTAAAAATATGTACATGCAAGGTGAAAAGGTGTTTGAGGAAAAGCGGCAAATAGTTCGAACTTGTGGTCATTTTGTGGATTTATTCTGTATTTCTGTTCCTGTTGCCTGTTCCTGTTCTGAATCTGAATTCTGAATCTGAACACAACACGAATGAGTTGAGTAGTGAGATTTCAAATTTTGGATTTGGCAGAAAAAAAAAACAATGTTGCCAGCTTGCCTCAGCCGATTTTATTTTTGTGATCTATGATCGACCAATGAAATTATTTGTTTACACTAATTGATTTGTTTTCTTTGTAATTCGCTTGTTTGTAATATCTAATATAAATGAAAAGTATAATATAAACGTGCAAACTCGAGATAAAAAGTAAAATGTAGACTTACTTAATCATAGACCTCTTCAGGGCTTTCAACTTCAACATAGCAACGAGTGTCCATGATAAAGTAAGTCTAATTCTCTCACATTGCCGAATTCTCAACTAGGAAACTCACCGCCTTTGTGATTGCCGGGGGCATGATTGCTGGTATCGCCTCCCATATGGATAGCACACGTGTGGGACATCAAGTGCAAGGTGAAAAGGTGTTTGAGGAAAAGCGGCAAATAGTTCGAACTTGTGGTCATTTTGTGGATTTATTCTGTATTTCTGTTCCTGTCTTCCTGTTCGTGTTCCTGTTCTGAATCTGAACACAACACAAACACAAATAACACGAATGAGTTGTTGAGTTGAGTAGTGAGATTTCAAATTTTGGATTTGGCAGAAAAAAAAACAATGTTGCTAGCTTGCCTCAGCCGATTTTATTTTTGTGATCTAGGATCGACCAATGAAATTATTTGTTTACAATAATTGACCACATAAATGGGCCAATATAAAGAGAATAAGATATGAACAAATCATTTCATTGGTTGATTAATATTTCTCTGTGGGCAGTCATGCAACACTGTGCGAAAGCCGGAACTTTTTCTCTTTGAAAAATTTCAAATTTGAATTTGAAAGTGTTTTTTACTTTTACTTGCCTTTGCCCTTTACAGTTTCGATTCATTATTTCATTTTAAATATGTTCATATGTTGAACTGAACTACCTGTTTGAATACTGTTCACCTGTTGATCATTTGGGTGAGTGTTTCAGTTTCAGATTCTACAAGACAATCTTTTTTCTTACCTCTACCTTTCCAGCTTTTGTGGGAGAGTGTTCAAAGACGTTCTGGTAATCATGCAGAAGCCACGACAGTGGAAAAGAAAGCTCCTTTTTGTATTTAACCTAACCCTATAATAACATTTCCCTTTTGCGTTTAACCTAACCCTATAATAATAATAACAATGGTCACTGCTTCTTTGTGCCTCCCCCCCTTAATCCAGCCCTGTTGAATTAACCAGTGACCTTTTCCACAAGTACATTGAACAGGCTACTGGTGCACTCCTCACTCTACAAATGATATCAAACCTAGCATGGTTAATCTTCTGATGGTCCAAAGTCAGAAACTTTTTCCATCACACATGTTTTGATGGTCTCACAGACCTAACTTAGATCTGTCAGACAGCCCAAACAGGAGTGGCCAGCATAAGAAATGATGAATAGGAACTGCAGTGTTGTTAATGGAGGCCTTCCCAGTTACCTACACCCAACAATGACATTTGGACAGCATTACTTAAGCAGAAAATAACCATCCATAAGGAGAAGTGCCTTATGAATGGTTCTTTTCTGCTCCATAAGAAATGATGAATAGGAACTGCAGTGTTGTTAATGGAGGCCTTCCCAGTTACCTACACCCAACAATGACATTTGGACAGCATTAGGTACTTAAGCAGAAAATAACCATCCATAAGGAGAAGTGCCTTATGAATGGTTCTTTTATGCTTAATGCTGTCATTTTCTAATAATAAAGATACAATTTAATATATTTTTCAATAATTAAAAGGAACCTTGTCATGGGATATGTAGGTATGTACACTAAAGTATAATATAATTTTACATAGGTTACACACTAGAAATATACATAATATGTAGGTAATTCTTATTACTAGGGATCAGATTTTATGCAAATGCATATAAGCCAGTTTAACATAGCTAGCGTTAAAAGGAACCTTGTCATGGGATATGTAGGTATGTACACTAAAGTATAATATAATTTTACATAGGTTACACACTAGAAATATACATATGTAGGTAATTCTTATTACTAGGGATCAGATTTTATGCAAATGCATATAAGCCAGTTTAACATAGCTAGCAACCATGACTGATGTATGGCTGATAAAAAGACACATTGCTTTTAGTTTGCCATCATCAATCAGCAAAAGCTAAATCCACTACAATTTGGCTAAGTCTGTCAAGGTCCTTGTTTGGTCAAGTTAATAAATAGCCTCACTGTTTTTCTTTGACTTCAATCAGGTCATCAGTTGTCTTCATGAGACCGAGTATACACCAAAATAGCCAGATATGTGTTGCCACAATGCCACATACATGTTTTATAACAGGCAAAATTATATCACTATATTTGTTGTACATATGTACCTACTTTGTAAGTAAGAAGAGAACTTTATAAGTTATAATATTGTAATCTTCACTTTGTAGGTACCAGATTAATGTTATCCAATTTTAAAAGCACCAAAGAAACTTCTTGTGGGTTCAAACACTGTCCACCGACCTAATATGACCTCATTGACAGTTAGCTCATCATTTCCCACCATGCTCACAAGTCCTCCTGTGTAGCAAGACCTTGGTGGTCCACTACAATTTGGCTAAGTCTGTCAAGGTCCTTGTTTGGTCAAGTTAATAAATAGCCTCACTGTTTTTCTTTGACTTCAATCAGGTATACACCAAGTATACACCAAAATAGCCAGATATGTGTTGCCACAATGCCACATACATGTTTTATTACAGGCAAAATTATATCACTATATTTGTTGTACTTTGTAAGTATGTAGTAAGTAAGAAGAGAACTTTGGAAGACAGGATAGGAGAAAGCCAGCCGTTCCGAGAACGAACATTATCCCATCAGGATAAAATCCGCCCAGGGCGGGAATCGAACCCGCAGCCTAGCGCTTACAAGGCAGACGCACTACCAACTAAGCTAACTAGGCTGGCTAAGCTGAAATTAAGCTCACCATTGAAAGATCCCCGGTCCGCCCAGGGCGGGAATCGAACCCGCAGCCTAGCGCTTACAAGGCAGACGCACTACCAACTAAGCTAACTAGGCTGGCTAAGCTGAATTTAAGCTCACCATTGAAAGATCCCCAATGTTCAGTTTGGAAAAGGTATCATCCTCATTGGAAAAGTTGTGAGCACTGTTCAAAATGTTGGAAAGATCCGGAATTGAATTGTGAATCGCTTTTCTTTTCTTCTTCCTGGGACTGAAAAGGAAAGAGGGAGTAAATTAATGCTGAGGTTTACCAACTCGGGATTGAGAGAAAACGAGGATTTTCCTTTACTTATAGCTTATAGCCAGGTAATAATAATAAGTTTATTCTTTCTTTACAATATCCTTAACATAATTATTCTTCATCATCCCTGTAAGTACTTCTGTACTTTTAGGGACCATAACTTCTTCTTGTTATTTTCAAGATAGTGATTTTGTATTTTCTTTTTCATTTCGTTCTTATTGTCTATTAATTTTTCGTTCTTATTGTCTTAGGTCAACCTCGGATTGAACTCAATCCTTTAGTTAGGCATTCGACAGTGGTAAAGCTCGAGTTAAGGATAAGGAGTAAGTAAGAAATTTTAAGAGCTCGAATGCACCACCAGTTCCTCACTGAAGTTCAGGATTGTTTTTTTTTTTATTCTTTCTTTACAATATTCTTAACATAATTATTCTTCATCATCCCTGTAAGTACTTCTGTACTTTTAGGGACCATAACTTCTTCTTCTTATTATTATGTAAGGTACCTATTCTTGATTTAATTCATTTTTCATATTTCATTGTTATTTTCAAGATAGTGTTTTTGTATTTTCTTTTTCATTTCGCTCTTATTGTCTATTAATTTTTCGTTCTTATTGTCTTAGGTCAACCTCGGATTGAACTCAATCCTTTAGTTAGGCAATCGACAGTGGTAAAGTTCGAGTTAAGGATAAGGAGTAAGTAAGAAATTTTAAGAGCTCGAATGGATTTGGCTTGCTTTGAAGGACTGGCAAGATCTCTGATGAATTTTAACTCCCTTGCTGCTCTTGAATACATTAGAACAGAAAGTACAAACATTGGAGTTGGTCTGTTCGGGAAGTTCGGCACTGATTGCGAAGGAACCATCAAGTGATCTCTCAGGACGGGATTCAGTGATGTCAGCCGGAGCATCGTCAGGGCCTGGATTTGGAAGAGGTTGACTAATCGGGGATTGTGGAGGTGTAACAAACGTATAGGTCGTCGCGACAAATTTCGAGATCAGAGCTCATTTGTGTGAGAAAATGTGAAAAAAATCCCCCAAAAACCAGTTTTTTTGGCTTTATGGTTTTCTGGACAAAATTTGCACCACCATTTTCGTGTTCCTGGTAAAAAGACCTTTAATTTGATATATAGGTCGACTAGGTTTGGATAAGTCCTTCTATGGGGACAGACAGACCGACCGACCGACAGACAGACGACACCGAAGCGAATACAATAGTCCGTCCCCTATACCTTTTATTATTAGTAATATTAAAGGAAGGACGGACTAAAAAACAACAATTTCAATGTTATGCAGATGCTGTTTTAGGCCGGGCACTCACGTCAGGTTTTTCTGGAGAGTTCTACCTGCGACAGGCCCAGACTTAGGCCCATCATAGGCAAACCCATTAGTGACCAGCTTTAGGTGAAAGTATGACGGTATAAATAAGGTCACCTATTTTAGTTGACACCATGGCACCCCCTAGTATGTCTGTCCCTCATTTTTTTTAATGAGTGTTCCACCGCCGTTATATTTTGTAGCAATCTTAGGTGAAAGTATGACGGTATAAATAAGGTCACCTATTTTAGTTGACACCATGGCACCCCCTAGTATGTCTGTCCCTCATTTTTTTTTAATGAGTGTTCCACCGCCGTTTTATTTTGTAGCAATCAAACAACTGCTACATTAGACGCATGTGGCCTGTGTCATAGGATGCCCATCCCGTAGTATGCCTCTCATCAGATGGGCGAGAAGAGACACAATACTTCACGTCTGTGTCGTAGCATGCCCATCCCGTAGTATGCCTCTCATCAGATGGGCGAGAAGAGACACAATACTTCCCATTTACGGTGTGAGTTAACATGCCCATCCCGTAGTATGCCTCTCATCAGATGGGCGAGAAGAAGACAAATACTTCCCATTTAGGTGCTGGGTCAACACGAGAACACCAGAAAGTAACCCGTTGAGATATTTGCAATCGAAAAACGAGTACAAATTTTTGTGGATGGTGGGATTCGAACCCGGGACCTTCTGCATGGCAAGCAAGCGCGTTACCACTGGACCAACCGTGCCCCCAAATTAGATGAGTGAGACGAGATACAATGATTAAAATGACCACACCAAAAAGGAAATATTTTCAATCGAATTTCAAATCGATTCCGGCCATCGAACCAAGAAACTTCTGCATGACAGGCGCGTAGCCACTGGGCTAACCGTACTAAATTTTATGACTTGACTTGGACTCGAACCACCAACCTCCAGATCCAAAGTCCAACGCGTTAACAACTGCACCACTGAGGTTGGTTCTATTTATTATTTTTACAACATAACAACATCAGAACATACAAAATTCATATAAATGCTATACCTACCCATCCGTAAAAGCAGAGCTTGTGCCACGGATGGGGAAACATTTTGTGCGATGGCCGGGAAAGAACTATGAAGGTTCTGTGAAAATTTCTACGGGATCGCTGTTTTTATTCGGTGTAAATGGGACAGTAAGTGGAAAAATTCTTTTTCTACCTCACCTTTTCTCGTATTCAGACGTTGTCGGCGTTTATCGTCAGCCTCTCAATTAGCCCTAGCTAGGCTGATTTCTTTGGGCTGACATTTGGTTTAGGATACAAAAATGTTACGAGTGGATGCCCTTCGCACTGAACCTTTTGCTATTTCTTTAGCAAGGGAAATTTCAGGCTGGTATCCTCCCTGTTTAAAGTCCCCGAGCCAGGCTACAGTTCATGGAACAATAACAGTGCTTATTTATACTGCTCGCATAGGACTGAAAAGTCCCTTTACTCCAGCAGTAGGCTACTACTTTTATTGTGGTCAAATTATATTGAGGATAAAATTCCATACTTCGGCTGGGATTGAACCCACGCCCTCCTGTTTACCAGGCGAGCGCCTTCACCACTACACCACCGAGGCAGGGGCTGGTAATACAGGGTTGAATAATTCGGTAGTGACTGCATAGCACCTGTCAGGTTGTGCACCACTGTGCACATTATTCACTCCGTAGAAAACTCATTATGACCTTATCTTTTTCTTTGTATAGTTAGTTATTGCGATGCTTTGGATTCATTCAAAGGAATCTGATTTTCCATTGATTTTACTTTCGAAAGAAAAACATCAACTTTTAGCGATAAAACGTCTTCCATTTTGAAATTAATGTAATACTTTGAGTCCTTACAGGAGGTGCAGATTTCCATGTTTAACGCCCTATTTCTATAAAGACATGACCGGTTATACAGGGACGTTAAACCTCTAAGGATCAAAGCCCGGTACCCTCACTCTTATTTTCCTAAATTTGAAACGCACGCGAGCCTCTTTAACTTGGTTTTTAGCGCGTCTGCCTTGTAAGCGCTAGGCCGCGGGTTCGATTCCCACCCGGGACGGATGTTATCCTGAACCTGAACACTGTTATCTGTCACTCGCACTTTAACGATCTCCATCTGCATTCATTCCACCTCCACTCTGTTTCGACTTACATTTTTGCTCAGCTGCTGCACCTCGAGAATCTTGGCGGAGATGTTGTTCTCCATTTCCATCCGAAGGAGACGGAAGTCTCTCGCCAGACTATCGTAATCATCCGACGTCACCTTGTACATATAGAAGCACACGCATACACTCACTACACTCATCACTTGGAGAAGACATATGAACGGGAGAATGCACTGCAGATACTTGCTGTTATCCTTCTCGCGCGGTTTGCCCGCGGGGAACACATCGTCAGTCATTTGGATCGGTTCTTTTTAGGCCCTAATTCAGCTTCAGACCGTTTCTTTGCGAGGCCCCAGGACTCGGTTGGCTTTGGACCGCTTCTTGGAGAGGCCCCAATTCGCCTTCGGACCGCTTTGCGAGGCCCTCACTCGGTTTTCGCTCGACGTACTTTTGACGCGTCCGTTAATCCGAATGTTTCGCGTCTGCCAAAAGCTTGGGATGGATCGAATTAGACTGGGTCTGACTGTTCTCACTCATTGTGTGTTAGCCTTGCTTCCTTATCAGTGTAAGGTTTGACTAGGGATGTACATTGGCTGTCGGAGTTTTTATCGTCTTGGACTTTGCATCTTGGAAAAGTTTCGCGTTTACTGTGTGTTCTCATGTATGAGGGAGTCGATGTAGGTTATGGTGGTTCATGTTGTGACTGCTATGGGAAATTAGAAATCATGCTAACATGTGTATAAGTACAAGTAGTGCCTTATTTAGACTGTCAGCTTAGAACAAGTTGTTCCATTATACCAACAGTTTAATAGAGCACCTCTGTATTGATATACATAATTTTGTTTATCACCTTTTTATTGATATAATTTTGTAACATATGTACTATGTAGGCATTATGTATTATAACTTTATAACCCATTTATGTTATGCCAGACACACACGCTCAGACGATCTGACGGACCGTGGTCTGTAAGACAGTCGAAACGTGTGTGGCGGACACAGGTCTGATAGACCTAGCAGTGTCGCACACTCGAAAATTTGCCTCACTTTTATCATACGGGAAAGGCGGTGAGTTCGTCATCTATTCCTTCTACATCTATTCATTTTCCTCACGAGGCTGAGTGGGCCCCGTAACGGCCAGTCACGGAATCAATCATTTGCATGATACAAATTTCTTGGATTTTCCTCACGAGGCTGAGTGGGCCCCGCAACAGCCAGTCACGGAATCAATCATTTGCATGATACAAATTTCTTGATTCTCAATAATCCTAACAACCAATGTTTACCTACCATGCTGGCACCGGTCGCTATGCGCATTTACATGTCATAGCTACTATTTCCTCACGAGGCTGAGTGGGCCCCGCAACAGCCAGTCACGGTATCAATCATTTGCATGATACAAATTTCTTGACCCTCGAGGGGTTACCTACCATGCTGGCACCGGTCGCTATGCGCATTTATATGTCATAGCTACTCATTTTCCTCACGAGGCTGAGTGTGGGCCCGCAACAGCCAGTCACGGAATCAATCATTTGCATGATACAAATTTCTTGACCCCGCCGGGAATCGAACCCGGGTCTCGCGCGTGCAAGGCGAGCGCAGTGACCACTACGCCATGGGAGCTGACAGGGAGGAAGAAAAAGAAATTTTTAATTATTGTGTTAAGCATATTTAAATGCTTGGCACAAATATCGATCCCCGATTATTACACCTAGATAAATTTTATGACTTGACTTGGACTCGAACCACCGGAAGCTTTATCCGCCACACTCGTTCCGGTGGTCTGACGGACCTGGCTCTGTCCGAAGTGTCCTACAGTCGAAGCGCGAGTCAGCTTTAGCTGGAGTTGATCAGTTATACAACCTTCTCTACCACAGATTGTAGTTTAGATGTAGATACAAGTCAAATAAAATTGTAAATACCTTCGGGTAATTTTATACAATAAAATAAATATTGAAATATAAATGAAATACATACCTATCGTCTTCGTTATGTTTAGCGGGAGATTTGGCATCTCTCTTGCCTCCGTCAGCATCCGCTGTCTGTAGCTTTCTCAGACGGTCTGAGTGTGAGTGGCTGTTTATTACCTACCTACAATGTGCTTAGTTCTTATCAATAAGTATATCAATTTTAAAAGTATAGTCTACCAGTGGTTGACCCGTCCTTTGAACGGGACCACCCTACAGACCCCACACACCACACCAAAACACACACACACACACACCCACTACACAAACGAACCCACCACACACACACACACACACATGCACCCACCACACAATCACACACATCACCCACCCATCACACACCACACACACACCACACACCACACACACACACACACCACACACACACACACACACACACAAAATTGTCGACAAAAAAAAATTGCTCATCACATTTTGGTCTTGGTCGAACCTACGAGGGCACAAATGACTAGATCTTCAGAAGTTATTCCATTTGTTTTTCTTCCCCAAACAAGGGGACCTGTTGATTAAAGTCTGAGCAATCGTGATCAAAAGTTAAAAGTGAAATGTTTACCCCGAGGTCATAAGTATTTACCGGCCCTACTCAGGCTGGTTGAAGTTAATATGCGGTCCTGAGGAAGCAGGTAGCTTGTTGTCGAACTTAGGGTCCAACTTCCGTTACTTAAAAGCTCAACAGTTATAGACTGACGTGACGTTAAGTTATTAGACGTGAAAGTCCAGTCACTTAAGACGGTAGCAATATTATACTAGGACGTTCAAATTGAAATTATCTCAAATAAATAACTATCAATCACACACAAGTAATTTTTAATCAAAGACACAAGTCGGGAGAGAATTAATATATTACGGTAGTTATTCTGTCGAGAAAAGGTCCTAATGACAGCGTCACACAAACTGAAACGGTTTTATTTTGGTCTTCTTATCATCGTGTTGTTTTGTAATCATTTTGGATGTGAACAATCAACTTTCTTGTGATTCAAATGACAGCGTCCTCAGAATTTTGATAAGTAACAAGTCAGAAAATATATGCATTTCTGGAACTGATAAGCCTCACACATGGACCGGGGGTTCTTGTTTCTTTATTTAAATATCTTTGATGGAATAAAATCACACCATTGAAATGCATGGACCGGGGGTTCTTGTTTCTTTATTTAAATATCTTTGATGGAATAAAATCACACCATTGAAATGAGAATAAGGGTTTTTTTTTTTTTTTTTTTTTTTAATCGAACGAACCTTAGTCCTGATTAGTAAAAATTAGCTCGTGATTAGTTTGTTTCCTCTCTTAAGCTCAAGCCGGCCTAGATCTGTCAGATAGTTTGAGCGGGAATGACCACCCTTAACGAATTCTCACTATCATTACTCTTTTGGCTGCTGCAGGCTTAGAAAGATAGCCTTGAGAGTTTGTCATATTCTTCGTTATTCCTTTGGTTTAAAACTTATTAACTTACCTTACCGCCGGATTCTAACAGACCGCGTGGGATCAGGACTAGAGGAGGAGAACTATCGAACGCTATCGATAGTTGAGGCTTGACTATCGATAGTTTTTTTCTGCACATTTTTCGTTTGTTTTGGGCGTTTTAGAAGTGAAAAGTGAAAAAAAAAATGTAAAAATTGACAGAGGGAACTGTAACTGCTATGGTCTTATCGTCCCGAAATCGAAGAGAGAAGGAAGACAGGATAGGAGAAAGCCACTTTATTTTATAGTTGCAAGGTTCTCCTGGAGGAGATATTCCATCCAACCACTCGTGGTTAGTATCAGGATGGTTGACGATCTGGGCAATCGCGTGCTATTGACTTTTCCCGATCTCACTGAGGCTTTGTGAGGTTTCCTTTAGGGCAGCGACTTACGCTCCGACTTGGGTCTGTCAGACCGCCCGCCGGAAAGTGTGTGGGGAAAGAGCTTCAGACTTTGATCTTCAAACCGTCTGAAAGACCTAGAAGTCGGAAGTTTGGCTTTTTTTTTAAGAGGTTTGACAGAGGGAACTGTAACTGCTATGGTCTTATCGTCCCGAAATCGAAGAGAGAAGGAAGACAGGATAGGAGAAAGCCACTTTATTTCATAGTTGCAAGGTTCTCCTGGAGGAGATATTCCATCCAACCACTCGTGGTTAGTATCAGGATGGTTGACGATCTGGACAATCGCATCCTATTGACTTTCCCCGCCCTCACTGAGGCTTTGTGAGGTTTCCTTTAGGGCAGCGACTTACGCTCCGACTTAGGTCTGTCAGACCGCCCGCCGGAAAGTATGTGGGGAAAGAGCTTCAGACTTTAATCTTCAAACCGTCTGAAAGACCTAGAAGTCGGAAGCTTTATCCGCCACACTCGTTCCGGCGGACGGACGGACCTGGCTCTGTCCGAAGTGTCCAATGGTGGGTCCAGATTTGTGCAATGCAATGAAATTCGTTAGTTTGGACGTGTTTGAGAAAGTTGCAGCAAAGTTTTTTGAACATTGCAGCAAACGTTTGTGGGTATCCGAGAGGTTGACGGTTTTCTGGCGAATGTCTTTGATGTGCGTTCCACTAGTTTGGACGTGTTTGCAAAGCATCGTGCAATGCAAATGATGTACCTACTATAGGCCATTACTAGTTGAGTATCGGTACAAAAATTCTCGGATACATGAAAAACGTTCGCATTCGTCAGATTTGATTTTACGTGCAACGTGCAATGCAAATGCTTTGCACGTTGCATTGCACAAGTCTGGACCCACCACAACAGTCGGAGCGCGAGTCGGCTTTAGCTGGAGTTGATCAGTTATACAACCTTCTCTACCACATACCTATCGTCTTCGTTATGTTTAGAGGGAGATTTGGCATCTCTCTTGCCACCGTCAGCATCCGCTGTCTCTCGCCTGTACCTGGACGTATTTTCTTCCGTAGTAACAGTAGCAGGTTTCTGCCTAGTAGTGTTCGTGTCAAGCGGGACTCTGTCTTCTTTGGTAGCATCGGTATTGTGGTCTGGTATATTGAAGTCCTCGACTTGTTGAGACTTGGGTGTCACTGAAAACGAACATAATCGTCAGTTAGTCATAATAAACATTATCATCAGTTACAATATGTAAAGTGTTTCACCGCTTTTTACTTTCTATTACTACAGTAACATTCCTTTTTGTAAAGATATAGCTAGGTACGGTTTCATTTTTTTACTTTCTATTACTACAGTATAGCGGAGCTATACTAGTAATGAAAGTATTGCAATCGGTCCAAATTTTCAAAATCGGGAAATGGTTGGAAATATCCGTTTTGGGATCCCCTGATGTCAAAAAAGTGGTTTTTAGCCCATGGTCTGTATGTACGTACGTACTACAGGTTTAAACGGGAAAAAGTAAAAAGGAGAAAGATGTCCTTTATCTCGGATGAGAAGCCCCAATATACTATACCATAGCTCATGACACTATGAAAGTAGGAGAAATAGGAGAGGAGAGGAGCATTTGAGTCAACATTCCTTCGGACTATTGTCTTGAAGGATTTTACATATTGCCTTGAAGCATGCTTCAGGGTTATAGCTCATAGCGCCTGTAAAAACAAAATAAATAAATAAAATGTTGAAATAAAACCCTGTGACCTAAATTAATACGTGTACAGTTAATAATTTTCTTTAAATTAGGCTAGGTTAGGTCTTTTGGGGGATAAGACCTTTAGAATAGAAACAAGGGAAATATGTAATGAAAAAAAAAACTATCGATGGCGCCGGCTATCGATAGTTCCTCCTCTAATCAGGACCTTCAGAAAACAGCTTTTCCAGTCCCCCGTATCCTGTGCGATTTCCATCCAGTCTTTATTTCTGTGGGGGTTACTTCTTTGGTTGTACCAATTATACGAGACCTTGTTTAGACTGCTGGGGTAAAGGGACTTTTCAGTCTTATTCGGGCAGGATAAACAAGGTATATTCTATTCTATTCTACCTTACCGCCGGATTCTGACAGACCGCGTGGGATCAGGACCTTCAGAAAACAGCTTTTCCACTCCTCTGTATCCTGTGCGATTTCCATCCAGTCTTGATTTCTGTGGGGGTTACTTCTTTGGTTGTACCAATCGTACCATCTTCTCACACCGTCAATCATCTCTTCCTTGGTCTTCCCTCCTTTCTGGCCTTATCATATGTGATTCAAAACATTAAAGAAAATGAAACTCGCATCTTTTTTTTTACTTCCTATCATTTTTCAATAAGCACCAATCATCTCTTCCTTGGTCTTCCCTCCTTTCTGGCCTTATCATATGTGATTCAAAACATTAAAGAAAATGAAACTCGCATCTTTTTTACTTCCTATTATTTTTCAATAAGCAGCAACTAAAATGTGTTTGTTTTCAGACTTGACTATTTGGCTGTGATTAGGAAAGGAAAATGAAAGGACACGTACCGCCCACCGTTATAAAATTACCAATAGGTAAGTTACCCGCTTCCCCGGACTAAGCCTAGTACACACGCCACGATCGTACGAAAAATCGTACTTCTGGATGTGGACATAAAACTTGATACCAATTGTTTAAAATACAAAGTTTTTTTCAAGAGGTTTAATGGAGGGAACTCTAACGACTATAAGGTCTTGACGTCCCGAAAGTGAAGAAAAGACCTTGTTTAGACCGCGAAGACAAAGGAACTTATCTGTCAATGCTGAAAGTATAACCAAGATGTATTTTATTCTATCCTTCACACATATTTATTGGGTACATACTTCACCCATGTTAGGAATAGGAACAGTTCTGTAACCTTTCCCTTCTATTTGGTTTATGCGCCCCTAATATATCTTACAGTCCACTTCAACTGTGAAGTCCGATGATCTTTGGGCGCGCACTCGTCAAAAAATAGCTCGTTGATTAACAAGTAAGCATGTGAATAGTTGATCCCATGGGATTTTTCACGCCGAATCGAATGGTGAAACTTTTAGAACTGTCCGACTTAGAGTTGAGAAGTTGCGGTTCCCCTCCATGCGCTTCCATCGGACTTCCCAGTTGACGTGGACTGTACCATACTTTGTTGAAACCAGCCTTGTCAACTTGGTGGGTAGGTCACTGGTTCGATTCCCGACCGGGGCGGATTTTATAACACATATAAAGTTTGGTCGGAACGGCTCGGCTGGCTTTCTCCTCTCCTATCTTTCTTAACACGTTCAGCGCCGTGTGTATTGATTTCAATACACGGCGACTGTTCCCACGGGGCCAAGGCGTTTTGACCAATTTTACTGCCACAGGCCAAAGTTTAATTCTGTTTTCTGGTTATCTAAGAAGCTCAAAGGTACTGGACTTTCTTCTGTAGATGTGGTTCAAACTCGCCAAAACAGCTTGGCGTTGAACGTGTTAACTGCTGGTGAAAAGGGACTCTTAAGTTCTACGTGGGCATTTCTAGAGAAATAAAGTACAAACAACAAACTCATTTGAATTTCCATTCCCAGGTGTTCCTGATAACAAGATAAGGCTCAAAAACAACATCAGACTCCACCTTCCTCCTGACCAGCTCTCTCTACTACAGAACAAATCCGCCTGTGTCCTATGTGTTCTGTATTTGAGCTATACAATGTACCTGCACTATGTGATATACACTCATGTTCTGAGCCAGACGGCTACCAATCGGGTGTTCTCGGTAGAGATCGGGAAATTGCACGAAGCTCTGACGAATGAACGAGCTGCTAATGATGTGGGTAAGTTGAAACCAACTTGTCCTTTGAGATTTAAGTTGGTTTGATTAGGTTAAGCAATCTGATGTTGTAAAAATCCTAATCCGAAGTCCAAACTTAAAAAAAGTATCTATCTTGAAAAGGTCAAAAACTCAATCTTTATTTGCCATTCTAATTATAAAGTTACAACAGTTGTGACGTCACGATACAAGTTATGCGCAGACACGCATGAGCACAAACGCATTACTTTCGTGACACCTGCAAAGCTTCCTTGCAGGTGTCACGAAGGTAATGCGTTGAGGAAGTTGATGGTGACGTCATCGCGTACACTAGCGTATGTCGTAATGTCAAGATACAAGGTTGGACGGTATTACTAGCTGTGAAAAATCGATTTATTTCGGCATCTAAAAGAAAAAGAGAAATTCCGTTAATTGTATGATTTGTCATATCTTCCTCTTATCAATCCCGTTTGTGTTCATCGACACCTGCAAAGCTTCCTTGCAGGTGTCACGAAGGTAATGCGTTGAGGAAGAGCAAGTTGATGGTGACGTCATCGCGTACACTAGCGTATGTCTTGATGTCAAGATACAAGGTTTGACGGTATTACTAGCTGTGAAAAATCGATTTATTTCGGCATCTGAAAGAAGAAGAGAAATTCCGTTAATTGTACGATTTGTCTGATGTTGTAAAAATCCTAATCCGTTTGTTTTCATTTCTGTTTTGCAGTGAACAGCCACTACGTACATGATCTCAAACAATCCTTGCAGAGGTTCATAGCCATGTTTAACATGGAAGCTGAACCAAGCGAGGATTATGATGAAACTAACCGTGATATCGATAGTTCCTATGAAGAATTAGACAGTCTAGATGAAACTAATATAGCAACAGTTAGACTGAAATTAGACAGTCTGGAAGATATTGTACCTGTCAAAATGAACAGGGTGAAAGATGATGATGAAGCAACAGTCAGACTGAAATTAGACAAGCATGTGATAAAAGATACAGATGATGTACTACCAGTTAAACTGATCAGGGTAAAAGATGGTAATGATGTAGCAACAGTAAATTTGAATAATGGTGATGTATCAACAGTAGAACTAAAGAATGATTTTGTATCAACAGTACAACTGAATGGTGATACAGCAATAGTAAACCTGAAACCAGAAAGTAAAGTGACAGAAGATAATAACAACAAAGTACCACTTCAACTGAACAATAAGGTAAACAATGGAGTAAACTGATCAGGGTAAAAGATGGTAATGATGTAGCAACAGTAAATTTGAATAATGGTGATGTATCAACAGTAGAACTAAAGAATGATGTATCAACAGTACAACTGAATGGTGATATAGCAATAGTAAACCTGAAACCAGAAAGTGAAGTGACAGAAGATAATAACAACAAAGTACCAGTTCAACTGAACAATAAGGTAAACAATAGAGATGTATCAACAGTAGAACTGAATCGAAATGTATCAACAGTAAAACTAAAATCAGACACCCAAACAGTTGAAGATGATCGCAACCAATTGGAAAACCACGTAAAAAATGCTCAACCCATGCTGCATTTGAACACGGAAAATTCCCATGTGATAACTCTGACTTTATCAAGTGTGGATAGCAAACCTACCAACGACAATACCAGAGAAACCATTGTGCAATTAACCAATGAAATGAGAGGGAGCAATATGCGATCTACCAATGAGATAAGAGGAAGTAGTGTGCAATCAACCAATGAGATACGAGAAAATAATGTGCAATTAACCAATGAGATACGAGAAAATAATGTGCAATTAACAAATCAAAAGAGAGAAAATAACGTGCAATTTAGCAATCAAATGAGAGAAAGAATTGTGAAATCCACTAATAAGTCTAACACTATCCAGTCTACTGAAGACAATGATCTCTCCAACCATGCAATGCTAAGTGAAGAGGAAGTACTTCTTGTTCTCCCCCATGACAGGAAGCTGCGTAGAGCAAGAGATGTGCAGTCCCCGCCCGCACATGGTCAAGCGAAAGGTAAACGTAGAAAGCACAGGAAAGCCGTGAGAGGAAACAAGGGAAGGCGAGGGTGTAAAAGATTTGGTAATTTGTGGTAACGTACTTTCTGTGTCCTTGTGTTTGAATGTTGTGTCTTTTGTCTCTTGCCCTTTAAGGCCCGTTCCTAATTGTCGTTCGGAAAAAATCGTGTCGTCCGTTGTGGGAACACTCTCATTTAAATTACATTGCCAACAGGACATTCGGGGGGGGGGGGGGGGAAACGGGAAAACACCAAAAAGACTTCTTGTTCTCCCCCATGACAGGAAGCTGCGTAGAGCAAGAGATGTGCAGTCCCCGCCCGCACATGGTCAAGCGAAAGGTAAACGTAGAAAGCACAGGAAAGCCGTGAGAGGAAACAAGGGAAGGCGAGGGTGTAAAAGATTTGGTAATTTGTGGTAACGTACTTTCTGTGTCCTTGTGTTTGAATGTTGTGTCTTTTGTCTCTTGCCCTTTAAGGCCCGTTCCCACTTGTCGTTCGGAAAAAAAAATCGTGTCGTCCGTTGTGGGAACACTTTCATTTAAATTACATTGCCTACAGGACATTCGGGGGAAAAATCGGATGAAACTTACAAGTGGGAACGGGCCTTTATAGTAGTTTGTGTTGTTGGTCGATTATTATTATTTTGCATGATTTTTGTCTGTTTCTGTAGTTGTATTGGAGTTTTTTCAATCGATGCAATCTTGCCATTTTTATGGAATTAGGATTTTACACTCGTTTTTATTGTGAGAGTAACTCATCCTTATGATTATGAATGCTACCATTATTCTTCTTTATCGGCATTAAATAAATATTGACAACAAATAACACCTTTTAAGCTTATACGGAAACACTTGTATGAGTGCAGCAAACAGAGCAATTTTGCTCCATTTATTATTTCTTCTTGTTGTATTATTGCAATGCTGCAAAATTTGGTTAAGATTACGTTGGTTTGAGTGTGATTTGGTTAGGATTTGATGCCTTCCAATGGGAGAAACTCCCTGGGTACCAAATATCTTTGATCTATTATTTAGCATGGAAAAAAGCATGGTTAATTATTAGTATGTTTTTTTTTATTTATTATTATTATTAATATTTTTTTTTAAGAGGATTGATAGAGGGTACTCTTAACAGCGAAGGTCTTATCGTCCGAGAAAGAGAAAGCCAGCCGTTCTGAAAGCGAACCTTATCTGTTTAGGACAAAATTCTCCTTGGCGGGAATCGAGCCTGCGACCCACCGCTTAAAAGGCTTTTTTTTTTATTAACTTAAATATTTGTTCAAGGCGAGTTTTTTTTTACTCCAATTGGTTAAAGCGGTACACCGGGTGATTTCCTGATGGTCTTCTTTTCAGTTAAATATATGTAGTTATTTTAAAACGATATTTCTTATTTCTCTTTTGTAAATTCTCGATATTTCATGTACCTGTTGAGTAACTTATCGTTGTTATTGTTTTCAGTTTCAATATTGTTGAAAGGAGCAGCTCCCACGGCGTCTATACGTGACGGAGGTAGTATGTACTGCTTTATATTCTATTCTTTAGGTACATCAGTATTTCTCTGAGAAGCTTTTTAGAAGCATTGTTGGCTTAGAAAAGATCCTCTTATATTTCTATTTACTTGATATTATTAAATTAATAATAGTAATAAATAAAAACATTCCATAAAGGACTTTAAGCAGAGAGGAAATCAGCCCAAAATTTCCCTTGCTAAAGAAATAGCGAAGGTTTATTGCGAAGGGCATCCACTCTTTTTTTTTTTTTTTTGCCAAAACCAAATGTCAGTTGAAAGTTAAAGCAATCACCCTACTTAGGGCTGATTGAGAGGCTGACGAAAAACGCCGACCCCGTCTGTACACGGAAAAAGGCGAAGAAGTCTGTGGTTCGTCCACATGTGAGGTTTTGAAGATGGCATGGTTACCATGCCACGGATTAATTGGACCACATCGAAGACAATTTTTATTGTTGGACCTGATCAGAGGCTTAGTTGTTGGCATGGTAGTCTTTAAGTGCTAAAGATTAATTTTTCAATTCTTGCAGGTGTGATCAAACCTTGGTATCCTGACGTTAGAGCTACGGGTAATAGTAATGTGAGTTCTCATTTCATTCTACAAGAACTCAATGGCAAGATACAGATTATGAAGAGTGGACTATACATGGTCTATGCTCAGGTGGGTAGGTGCAATAGATCTCACATCAATACGGAAAACAGAAAGACGGTCAGCCATCCTAAAGCTTTGTCCACATATCATCGACGAACATCGATTGGGTGTGTACGGTTCCACTTCGTCGACCGATTGAAATCGTGATCTAGCCATATATAAATATAAGGTGGTACGTCAAAATCTCTGAAAATTTCAAGTGGTACGTGTTTACTAAAAGGTTGAGAACCCCTGACTTAGATCTTCAAAAGTTATTCCATTTGTTTTTCTTCCCCAAACACGGGGACCTGTTGATTAAAGTCTGAGCAATCGTAATCAAAAGTTAAAATGTTGTTCTGATGATGGCCATAGTAGTGGTCGAAATATATCAACTCGTCTGTCCTTTTATCTGTAGTCTTGTTTGTTAACGTCTATTAGATAAGGGATAGTCTGTAATCCACTCCAGTCAAGTGAAGACCATGTCCAGAAATATGTATGATATAGTACTTGACAACTTGACACATACCTCCAACTCAGAAAAAAAAAAGAAGTTAAAAGTGAAATGTTTATCTTGAGGTCATAAGTATTTACCGGCCCTACTCAGGCTAGTTGAAGTTAATATGAGGTCCTGAGGAAGCAGGTAGCTTGTTGTCGAACTTAGGGTCTAACTTCCGTTACTTGAAAGCTCAACAGTTATAGACTGACGTGACGTTAAGTTATTAGACGTGAAAGTCCAGTCACTTGAGACGGTAGCAATTATACTAGGACGTTCAAATTGAAATTATCTCAAATAAATAACTATCAATCACACACAAGTAATTTTTAATCAAATACACAAGTCGCGAGAGAATTATAACCAATTGGAAAACCACGTAAAAAATGCTCAACCCATGCTGCATTTGAACACGGAAAATTCCCATGTGATAACTCTGACTTTATCAAATGTGGATAGCAAACCTACCAACAACAATACAAGAGAAACCATTGTGCAATTAACCAATGAAATGAGAGGGAGCAATATGCGATCTACCAATGAGCTAAGAGGAAGCAGTGTGCAATCAACAATCAATGAGATACGAGAGAATAATGTGCAATCAACCAATGAGATACGAGAAAATAATGTGCAATTAACAAATCAAAAGAGAGAAAATAACGTGCAATTTGGCAATCAAATGAGAGAAAGAATTGTGAAATCCACTAATAAGTCTAACACTATCCAGTCTACTGAAGACAATGATCTCTCCAACCATGCAATGCTAAGTGAAGAGGAAGTACTTCTTGTTCTCCCCCATGACAGGAAGCTGCGTAGAGCAAGAGATGTGCAGTCCCCGCCCGCACATGGTCAAGCGAAAGGTAAACGTAGAAAGCACAGGAAAGCCGTGAGAGGAAACAAGGGAAGGCGAGGGTGTAAAAGATTTGGTAATTCGTGGTAACGTACTTTCTGTGTCGTTGTGTTTGAATGTTGTGTCTTTTGTCTCTTGCCCTTTAAGGCCCGTTCCTAATTGTCGAAACCAGAGATTTTTTGCGAGGGGAGTTTTTTTTTTTTTTTTTTTTTTTTTACTCCAATTGGTTAAAGCGGTACACCGGGTGATTTCCTGATGGTCTTCTTTTCAGTTAAATATATGTAGTTATTTTAAAACGATATTTCTTATTTCTCTTTTGTAAATTCTCGATATTTCATGTACCTGTTGAGTAACTTATCGTTGTTATTGTTTTCAGTTTCAATATTGTTGAAAGGAGCAGCTCCCACGGCGTCTATACGTGACGGAGGTAGTATGTACTGCTTTATATTCTATTCTTTAGGTACATCAGTATTTCTCTGAGAAGCTTTTTAGAAGCATTGTTGGCTTAGAAAAGATCCTCTTATATTTCTATTTACTTGATATTATTAAATTAATAATAGTAATAAATAAAAACATTCCATAAAGGACTTTAAGCAGAGAGGAAATCAGCCCAAAATTTCCCTTGCTAAAGAAATAGCGAAGGTTTATTGCGAAGGGCATCCACTCGTTTTTTTTTTTTTTTTGCCAAAACCAAATGTCAGTTGAAAGTTAAAGCAATCACCCTACTTAGGGCTGATTGAGAGGCTGACGAAAAACGCCGACCCCGTCTGTACACGGAAAAAGGCGAAGAAGTCTGTGGTTCGTCCACATGTGAGGTTTTGAAGATGGCATGGTTACCATGCCACGGATTAATTGGACCACATCGAAGACAATTTTTATTGTTGGACCTGATCAGAGGCTTAGTTGTTGGCATGGTAGTCTTTAAGTGCTAAAGATTAATTTTTCAATTCTTGCAGGTGTGATCAAACCTTGGTATCCTGACGTTAGAGCTACGGGTAATAGTATAATAATAATAATAGTAATAAATAAAAACATTCTATAAGGGACTTTAAGCAGAGAGGAAATGAGCCCAAAATTTCCCTTGCTAAAGAAATAGCGAAGGTTTATTGCGAAGGGCATCCACTCGTTTTTTTTCCAAAACCAAATGTCAGTTTAAAGTTAAAGCAATCACCCTACTTAGGACTGATTGAGAGGCTGACGAAAAACGCCGACCCCGTTTGAACACGGAAAAAGGCGAAGAAGAAATGAGAATATTAGTCTGTGGTTCGTCCACATGTGAGGTTTTGAAGATGGCATGGTTACCATGCCATGGACCAATTGGACCACATCGAAGACAATTTTTATTGTTGGACCTGATCAGGGGTTTAGTTGATGGCATGGTAGTCTTTAAGTGCTAAAGATTAATTTTCAATTCTTGCAGGTGTGATCAAACCTTGGTATCCTGACGTTAGAGCTACGGGTAATAGCAATGTGAGTTCTCATTTCATTCTACAAGAACTCAATGGCAAGATACAGATTATGAAGAGTGGACTATACATGGTCTATGCTCAGGTGGGTAGGTGCAATAGATCTCACATCAATACGGAAAACAGAAAGACGGCCAGCCATCCTAAATCTGTGTCCACATATCATCGACGAACATCGATTGGGTGTGTACGGTTCCGCTTCGTCGACCAATCGGACCGATTGAAATCTGATCATCGAAGTGAGACCGTCCACACTTTTTTTTTTAGTAAAAATCGTGATTTCTTTCTTTATACTCGTACATATACCTATATCTTTTTTTATATAAATATATATAGAAAACCTAAATGTAAAATTGTAAATTGTGTATAATGGTGTAACAATCACAATAAAATAAAATTGAATTGAATACCGTCCACACTCGATCGATGTTTGTCGATTATATGTGAACACAGCTTTAGATATTACTTTCTCCTGGATATCACACTTATTATCTGAGCTCACGGCAGTGCACCAAACCAAGTTTTATTCACTATTTACAAATAACCAGACTGATGTGATCACCATTCTTTACTTGTAAATGCAGTTTCTTTGTATTCAACTTTGGTGTTCACTGCAGCATTGTAGGATAAAATAATAAAAAATACGGTCGCGCTGCGCGCTCCCTATTAGCTGCATAGTTATCAAACTAAAAACATAAACGAAACTCAAAGTGTTGTATTTCTCATGGAGATTTTACTACTCTCCCGCAGTCTCTGCACTCTGTGTATTTCTTATAGAGATTTTAGCGATCGAAAATTGATCATATCTCAGGATCGGTTTAGATTTTCGCAAAATCCTTTCTTATATTGCACACCTAGACGATTAAAGGAATATTCCTACCAAATTTCAGCTTTCTAGGTGTTGTGGTTCAGGAGATAGAGCGATCAGTGTGTGAATAATTAACGTGAATGAGTGAATGGATCTTGATTTTATAATATAAGATTATTCAACCTGGAGTCTAAATCTGCGTCCACACATAATTGACGGCCATCGATCGATGTCGACTGAACCGGACACTGCCTCGACAACATAGATTCACCTCGTCGATCGACGGCCGGTCGACTATGTATAGACACAGCTTAAGACCACCAGCAGATCGGCATACTGTGTATTTATACATAGGTTCAGAGCTTCACCATTTGAAAACTTACACGCCACGGGTTATGGCAAAACTTGAGAAATTCTCTAAAAAAAAATAATAATAATAATAATAAAAATAAAAAGATCTGTCCCGCCCGTTAAATTGAGAATTTTACCTCAGTTATTTTTATCGCCTACTTCTTTTGGTAAAAGGACTTTTCAGTCCTATCCTACCTATTGAAATTTTGAAATATGGGCCTTTTTTTTGCAGTGGGTCAAAAATAAATTCATACAGCCATTTTATTGGTTTTTCAAAGTACAAATTAATATGGGACTTTCTGGACAGTCCAAGCATTAATACTCAGTCTCCGTTATAATTTATAACGAAACAGTTCGCATTTCGCGACAGCCGTCTTCTATTTCATTCCGGTAAAAAAGCAATTAGCATTGAAAAGAATTGCCATTAAAACTGCATAGGAAGTCTCTAGGACAAGGAATTTCGGTCACACACCGAGCTAAATGATTTCAAACCATAAACGTAGTGGAAAAAGGAAGGAACATGGGGAAAAATGCTAGAGGAAACTGTAAAAACGAAGGTCTTTTCGTCACGAAATGGGAGAAAAAAAAAAGTACAAATTTCTTGACCCCGCCGGGAATAGAACCCGGGTCTCCCGCGTGCAAGGCGAGTGCAGTGACCACTACGCCATGGGAGCTGACGCCATTCTTTACTTAACTACGTAAAAATATAAATGATTACGGAGGTTGGTGGTTATCGCGCTAGTATTCGTATCTGGTGGTTTTCGATTCGAGGAACTCCATTTAGCTTAAAATAATCCTTTTTAGCGCCATTCATACTTAAAATAATCCTTTTTAGGGTCATCCATGCTTAAAATAATCCTTTTTAGGGTCATCCATGCTTAAAATAATCCTTTTTTTTTTTCACCACTTGCAGATCTACTACACATCTTCAGATCACCAAGACCACACCAACTACTCAGACACCATCAACAGTTACTCTATGAACGTAGCCAGTGCCGGCAACGAGCGAGCTATCGCCGTGTGTAGTGTTCACTCCAGTCTGAACCATTCGAGCGAAGTGAGTTGCCACTTGTCCATAGTTTATCATTTAGGCGCGGGGGATCGCGTGTATTTGGTGCAGCGAGAACCGAACCGCCAGATCCTACTCAAGGATGGATACTCGTATTTTGGCCTGACTACACTGACTGTTGACTCGTAGGTGTCCCTCGGTGGTGTAGTAAGACGCTCGCCTGGTAAACAGGAGGGCGTGGGTTCAATCCCAGCCGAGGTATGGAATTTTATCACCAATATAATTTGGGAATTTGACCACAATAATAGTAGACAAAATCCATTTCTCCTCTCGTCGTGTATCACTACTTAGAGCCTGTTCACACTTACTTGTCGTGAGTTTCATCCGATTTTTTTTCCGAATATCCTGTAGGCAATGTAATTTAAATGAGAGTGTCTACACACGACACGATTTTTTTTATCCAAACGTCACAAAATGTCCTGTAGGCAATGCAATTTAAATGAGAGAGTTCCCACTTACACACGACACGATTTTTCCCACCAATTACAAGTGTGAACGGACTTTTAGAGCTCTACTATTGGGTGGTCAAATTCTCAAGTAAATCAGGATAAAATTTCATACCCCGACTAGGATTGAACCCACGCCCTCCTAATTAGCATACCACTACACCAATGTGACAGGTAGAATCTCTTACAATACGATAGCTATCCGTATTTGGTGCTGATTTTTGGGCGTTAGCCCATTCCTCCGATTTTCCGTTTGAAACTCCGGACCAGGGCCGAATTTAGAGGGGGAAACTTCATTTTTCTCCTTTACCGTCGGCCAGACTCCGAAAATTTGGGGCATCCACAATCCTGGGTATGGCCCCTGCTTAAACAGGAGGGCGTGGGTTCAATCCCAGCCGAGGTATGGAATTTTATCCTCAATATATTTTGAGAATTTGACCACAATAATAGTAGTGGACAATATAATTTAAATGAGATTGTTCACACTACACGATTGTTTATCCAAACGACACAAAATGTCCTGTAGGCAATGCAATTTAAATGAGAGAGTTCCCACTTACACACGACACGATTTTTCCCACCAAAAGACAAGTCTGAACGGACTTTTAGAGCTCTACTATTGGGTGGTCAAATTCTCAAGTAAATCAGGATAAAATTTTATACCCCGACTAGGATTGAACCCACGCCCTCCTAATTAGCATACGACTACACCAATGTGACACGTAGAATCTCTTACAATACGATAGCTATCCGTTCCGTATTTGGTGCTGATTTTTGGGCGTTAGCCCATTCCTCCGATTTTCCGTTTGAAACTTCGGACCAGGGCCGAATTTAGAGGGGGAAACTTCATATTTCTCCTTTACCGTAGGCCAGACTCCGAAAATTTGGAGCATCCACAATCCTGGGTATGGGGCCTGCGCCGGACCAATAGAATTATTCCGTCCTTGATAATAATAGTCCGTCTTTAATCAACCTCAATGTTGTAATTTTTTGTACTTATTAAGCTATTAGTTATTACCGATTACCTCCATTTTTTGGTCTACCGTAGAACCTCATTATAACGAAATTCCAAGGAAGCCGATTTTACCCTAACAGATAACGGCTGGCTTTCTGCTATCCTGTCTTCCTTCTCTCTTCGCTTTCGGACCTACAGTTCTCTCTATCAAACCTCTTTTTTAAAATGAACTAGTAAGTAAAAAAAAAGCTGATTTGTTCGTTATAACGAGTTTCCTAGGCCTTTTTCTTCGTTATATCCAGGTTCTACAGTATTACCTACTACCTCCATGTGTTAATTTGCTCAAAACAATAATTTGGTGTACTTTTGTATTTTGTACAGTATTGATAATATTGATTAAGACATCACGTTGATTTAGTTCGTTAAGAAAAGATTGAAAATCCATTACCAATATTTTCATTCTTTATTTAGTTACTTTTTCAAAATGTTATTTTGTTTTTAAGAAATTGTTCAGGTGGATTTAGACAATGCGAGTGTGATACGAGTTTACTTCACGGCTAAATCCACCTTTTGCAAATGTTGTTATGTTGATAATAATTAGTAGTAGTAGTAATTTGACTATAATGAAGGCTGATCAGTGATTTAGAGTACGAATGAAGAACCTTTCCTTTAAAAAAATAAAAAGAAGATAAAAAATTGGCTCATTAGCCCTAAACCATGTATGTAGAGAGTATTCGAACATAATCTCCCAACATGCTATAAATCTTACCTTACTTTTGTGATTTCTTTGGCAATATTTTTTTCAGTATGACGTGTGTTTAGGCTAGGAAATTTACTCCCGAGTCTATAGGTTCATTATTGTTTTTAACATCTGAGTATGCTCTAAGACTAACACTCGTATTTATGAACAAGAATGATCGTTCTTAGATCAGTCTCAAGTCAAAATTGACCAATCAAATACCTTGAGACTATGCTTAGCACGAACTTAAGAGCCAGCATTTTGTTCATAAATATGGGTGTAAGTCTGAACAGTCTCAGAGCTGTCTGAGAAAGCTCTGAGACTGTTCAGACTTAGTCTGTTCAGACTTAGTCTGAGACTGTTCAACATATTAACATGAACCCGTAGACACGGGCCTTAGTGTATAAAGCTAATGAATCTCATTGTACAAAATCTTGTTAAGTAGGTATACGATTATTTTTTTAGCTGTGCCATAAATTGTTACTGATTTCTGTCCATAGAAATTAAGAATGGAAAAGGTTTTCTTTTCTCTGGGGTCGGTGCTCCATTATGGACGCCTATATTCATTAGCATAGTTTGTTTATTTTCTGTGGGGTCTTGGCTAGGATAGGCTAGGGTCGGGGCTCCGTTGTAAACCCCTACCCTATTAAGGCATGGTCAAGCGAAAGGTAAACGTAGAAAGCACAGGAAAGCCGTGAGAGGAAACAAGGGAAGGCGAGGGTGTAAAAGATTTGGTAATTTGTGGTAACGTACTTTCTGTGTCCTTGTGTTTGAATGTTGTGTCTTTTGTCTCTTGCCCTTTAAGGCCCGTTCCCACTTGTCGTTCGGAAAAAAAAATCGTGTCGTCCGTTGTGGGAACACTTTCATTTAAATTACATTGCCTACAGGACATTCGGGGGAAAAATCGGATGAAACTTACAAGTGGGAACGGGCCTTTATAGTAGTTTGTGTTGTTGGTCGATTATTATTATTTTGCATGATTTTTGTCTGTTTCTGTAGTTGTATTGGAGTTTTTTCAATCGATGCAATCTTGCCATTTTTATGGAATTAGGATTTTACACTCGTTTTTATTGTGAGAGTAACTCATCCTTATGATTATGAATGCTACCATTATTCTTCTTTATCGGCATTAAATAAATATTGACAACAAATAACACCTTTTAAGCTTATACGGAAACACTTGTATGAGTGCAGCAAACAGAGCAATTTTGCTCCATTTATTATTTCTTCTTGTTGTATTATTGCAATGCTGCAAAATTTGGTTAAGATTACGTTGGTTTGAGTGTGATTTGGTTAGGATTTGATGCCTTCCAATGGGAGAAACTCCCTGGGTACCAAATATCTTTGATCTATTATTTAGCATGGAAAAAAGCATGGTTAATTATTAGTATGTTTTTTTTTATTTATTATTATTATTTTTTTAAAAAAGAGGATTGATAGAGGGAACTAACTCTTAACAGCGAAGGTCTTATCGTCCGAGAAAGAGAAAGACAGCCGTTCTGAAAGCGAACCTTATCCGTTTAGGACAAAGTTCCCCTTGGCGGGAATCGAGCCTGCGACCCACCGCTTAAAAGGCTTTTTTTATTAATATCCTGTCTTCCTTCTCTCTTCGCTTTCGGACCTACAGTTCTCTCTATCAAACCTCTTTTTTAAAATGAACTAGTAAGTAAAAAAAAGCTACGATTTTTTTTTTTTTTTTATTAATATTATTTTATATATGTTCTGTGCCATACATTTGTTAATTCGTTACTGATTTCTGTCCCTAGAAATTAAGAATGGAAAAAGTTGTGAAGTTAATTTTGATAAAATATAATTACAAATTGTGATTTCTTTACACTTATCTAGTTAAAAGCGTGGTTTATTTGTTAGTTTTTTTTGTTTTTTTTTTTTTTTTTTTTTTTTTTAAATCATTATTCTAGAATCTCGGTTCAAACTCTTCACGTGGTTCTTACGACATCGGCTGTCAAATAATAAAATTCCATGCTTTGACTAAGATTCGAACCCGTGACCTTCTGATTACCAGACGAGTATTGTAGGTGTACTGGAATACCAATATTAATTTGTTGTATTATGCATCATTTAGAATATTGATAACGTAATGAGTAATAATATAGTGAATCAAACCCCCCTTGTGCGTACTAAGTGAGTACTATGTGATGAATCAAGGCACAATAAGTGAACTACTAAGGATTTTTTAATTGCATTTAAGCATACTCAAACACTTGTCACAAATATCGTTCCCCAATTTTTACACCTAGGTAAATTTTATGACTTGACTCGGACTCGAACCACCAACCTCCAGATCCAAAGTCCAACGTGTTAACCACTGCACCACTGAGGTTGGTGAACTACTAATTGTATAGTGGACTTTACAACTCACTAAAAAAGTGCCCCTACGGCCCCCCATAAGCTCAAACTTAAACCGTGTTCTACATGATGGCCAATTTTGTAGAAAAGGCATGGCCGAACTTGTAGAAAATAATAAAAAATACGGTCGCGCTGCGCGCTCCCTATTAGCTGCATAGTTATCAAACTAAAAACATAAACGAAACTCAAAGTGTTGTATTTCTCATGGAGATTTTACTACTCTCCCGCAGTCTCTGCACTCTGTGTATTTCTTATAGAGATTTTAGCGATCGAAAATTGATCATATCTCAGGATCGGTTTAGATTTTCGCAAAATCCTTTCTTATATTGCACACCTAGACGATTAAAGGAATATTCCTACCAAATTTCAGCTTTCTAGGTGTTGTGGTTCAGGAGATAGAGCGATCAGTGTGTGAATAATTAACGTGAATGAGTGAATGGATCTTGATTTTATAATATAAGATTATTCAACCTGGAGTCTAAATCTGCGTCCACACATAATTGACGGCCATCGATCGATGTCGACTGAACCGGACACTGCCTCGACAACATAGATTCACCTCGTCGATCGACGGCCGGTCGACTATGTATAGACACAGCTTAAGACCACCAGCAGATCGGCATACTGTGTATTTATACATAGGTTCAGAGCTTCACCATTTGAAAACTTACACGCCCTTCCCTCATCCATCTCTCTTACCTTGGAAGCTTTGTTCATTCGCTGCCGATCTTTGGCCTCGAAGGCGGGCGTGTATTTCTTGAGGGACTTCTTAATCTTGTCCACCTGTTCCTTAGACAGGAGGGAGGCGGGCCGGGGGCGCCATCGCAACTGACAGAACGTGGGCGAGTTGAACCGCTTGATGATCTTGCCCTGGAACGACCACTGCCAGTAGCCCGTGTCCGCCTAGAGGGGGGAGAGAAAAGGAATCGACATTAATTTGAAGAACAAACAATGTAGAATGATGATACGAGTAGATGAGAAGTAATACAATAATAGTAAAGGAGGCAGAGGCACTTAGTAATGCTGTGATACCCACAAAATCCCGTAGTCTGTCACCCGTTGAAATGTGTTTTTAATGAAGTATTATTTACCAACCCACGTTTAAAATTAAAGTCGTGCTAATGTACCGAGTCAGGCTAGGCTTAACTTTTTTTCTCGTTTATTTTTATTTTCTCTCTTTTCACAGTTTTAGGAAGCCTAACCCGGTACATAACCACAGCCTCAAGTGTGAAAAGAGAGGGAAGAGAAGAACGCGAGAAGAAGGATAGAGAACTTGACGTCAGCCAACTTTGGCAAAGGGTAGCAGTCCCAAATAGCGGACAGGTCATCTTACCTTGGTTTTCCAGAGGGACACGCCGCTCATAACGTATCGGCCGGTAGGGTCCCACTCTACATCGGTCGCCTGATGATGTTCAGCGGCGTTCATAACGCTGAAATCCCCGGTGTCTACAAACTCCAGACTCCCGGTGTCACGAAGCTCGGCCAGCACAATGTGAGTGCCCTGGTGGCAAGGAAAGGAAACGCACGAGATTATTAAAATGTCAAGCAACCTCCATGGCCGAGTGGGTATCACACTCAGATTGCACGCCGGAGGTCCCGGGACGATTCCCGGCGGGGTCGAAGTTTTTTCCGCTAAGTGCGTTCGGGGTGCACTCAGCCTCGTGAGGACAATTAAGTAGCTCACTACTTCAATCGAGTAGCGACCACAAGTCAAAGAAAAGATCGATGATAATGATGTCCCGGGTTCGAATCCCACCATCGACAAAAATTTGTACTCGTTTTTCGATTGCAAATATTTCAACGGGTTACTTTCTGGTGTTCCCGTGTTGACCCAGCACCTAAATGGGAAGTATTGTGTCTCTTCTCGCCCATCTGATGAGAGGCATACTACGGGATGGGCATGCTACGACACAGACCCCAAGCGTCCAATGTAGCAGTTGTTTCATTGCTACGAAATAAAAACGGCGGTGAAACCCTCATCTTTTAAAAAAAAAAAAAAAAAAAAAAGAGAGAGAAAGCCGGCCGTTCCGAAAACGAACCTTATCTGTTTAGGATAAAGTTCGCCCCGGGCGTAAATCAAACCCGCGACCTAGCACTCACAAGGCGTCCCGAAGTAGAAGAGAAAGTTAGGATTGGAGAAAGTCGGCCGTTCTGAGAACGAACCTTATCTGTTTAGAATAAAGTTCGCCCCGGACGGGAAAGTAGCGCGCTACCCTCCAAGGCTGACTACTCCGGCCTTTAATGTCTATGAAAATAATAATAATAATAATAATAATAATAGTGCTTTAATGGTTACTACTAGCAGGACGGTATGTCCCATACAGATACCAACCAGCCAACCACGCACAAAGATACTTCTTCAGTGATTCAGCCAGCCTAGATAACTTGGTTGGTAGCACGTCTGCCTTGTAAGCGCTAGGCCGCGGGTTCCGGGTTCGAATCCCTCCACGGGGTATTTTATCCCAAAAGATAAGGTTCTTTCTCGGAACGACTGACTTCCTCCTATCCTGTCTTCCTTCTCTCTTCGTTTTCGTGATGATGAGACCTCCACGCACAAAACATCTTCTTCAGTGATTCAGCCAGCCTAGGTAACTTGGTTGGTAGCACGTCTGCCTTGTAAGCGCTAGGCCGCGGGTTCCGGGTTCGAATCCCTCAACGGCGTATTTTATCCCAAAAGATAAGGTTCGTTCTCGGAACGACTGGCTTTCTTCTATCCTGTCTTCCTTCTCTCTTCGTTTTCGTGATGATAAGACCATAGCAGTTACAGTTCCCTCTGTCAAACCTCTCCAAAAAGAGAAAGAGAGTACCTACGTGGTGTCCTTCCTCTTACTCTTAACTTCATGGTTTTCAATTACGTAGACACACATTAAACATTGCCTACATACCTATGTATACATCTACCTTTTGTTAGAATTTCGCTTATTGTTGAAATGTTTATAGTGAGTACTCAGTAACCTCTCCAAAAAGAGAAAGAGAGTACCTACGTGGTGTCCTTCCTCTTACTCTTAACTTCATGGTTTTCAATTACGTAGACACATATTGAACATTGCCTACATACCTTTTGTTAGAATTTCGCTTATTGTTGAAATGTTTATTGTAGTTTATAGTCAGTGCAATTTTGATCACACTACGGAAACGAAGAGAACAGCACTACTCTCTAAATTTATAAAAAGTTTAAGACGCTACACTTTTTTAAAAAGTTAATACCTAACTATATTTACCTATACCTATTTTAAAAAATATTATTATTAACTTAATACCTACTGTTTCAATAACCTCTCCAAAAAGAGAAAGAGAGTACCTACGTGGTGTCCTTCCTCTTACTCTTAACTTCATGGTTTTCAATTACGTAGACACATATTAAACATTGCCTACATACCTATGTAATATGTATACATCTCCCTTTTGTTAGAATTTCGCTTATTGTTGAAATGTTTATTGTAGTTTATAGTCAGTGCAATTTTGATCACAGTACGGAAACGAAGAGAACAACACTACTCTCTAAATTTATAAAAAGTTTAAGACGCTACACTTTTTAAAAAGTTAATACCTAACTATATTTACCTATACCTATTTTAAAAATATTATTATTATCTAACTTAATACCTACTGTTTCAATACCATTAGGTACCATTTTTTAAAAATATTATTAATTAATTAAATTAATCAAGATTAGGTTTTTAAGTATTACCCCCCATTACGATCTTTTTACGTGAAGCTTAAAATTAGGCTCCAATATCAGGCTTCAGACAGCAGTACCTTTAAGCTGATGGCCCACATTTAGAACACTCCTAAAGCAAGTATCTCCTCTTATACTTTATAAGTTTTTTTTTTTTTTTTTTTTTTTTTTTTTTTTTCATCATCCGTGATTTATTTTTTTTAATATTCACCTATAGGAAAGTGCCTAAATAGTTTTTTTTTATTCATTCTTAGACGACAGGACGTTAAATCCCATTCCCACAAATCCCCTTTCTACTAAAATGTTACTGAGGACATTCCCCGCTGGTAATTCCGCCCTGGTAGCGCTAGTGATTCAGCTGACTTGGTATGTGGCGCAGTCTAGCGGTGGAGAACAGAAACAGTCGTTCACGCAGAAATTGAAGCACCGGAACAACGGACTGTTCGACAAGATCGTCCGTAAAGAGGTGCCCTGTGATTTTCTCCATGAAGATGACTTGGTGAGTAGGTACCAACTTCATTAGATATAACTATTGCCTAGTCAGGGTAGCGCGTCTGTAAGCGCTAAGTCGCTAATTCGATCCCGGGGTTAGCTTTTTTCTTCAGCTGACTTGGTATGTGGCGCAGTCTAGCGGTGGAGAACAGAAACAGTCGGTCACGCAGAAATTGAAGCACCGGAACAACGGACTGTTCGATAAGATCGTTCGTAAAGAGGTGCCCTGTGATTTTCTCCATGAAGATGACTTGGTGAGTAGGTACCTACCTCATTAGATATAACCATTGCCTAGTTAGGGGAGCGCGTCTGTAAGCGCTAAGTCGCTAATTCGATCCCGAGGTTAGCTTTTTTTTCACCACCGAGGTAGGTAGCGCCTTGACCACTACACCACCGAGGTAGGTAGCGCCTTGACCACTACACCACCGAGGTAGGTATTCCATACCTCGGCTGGGATTGAACCCACGCCCTCCTGTTTACCAGGCGAGCGCCTTGACCACTACACCACCGAGGTAGGTAGCGCCTTGACCACTACACCACCGAGGTAGGTAGCGCCTTGACCACTACACCACCGAGGTAGGTAGCGCCTTGACCACTACACCACCGAGGTAGGTAGCGCCTTGACCACTACACCACCGAGGTAGGTAGCGCCTTGACCACTACACCACCGAGGTAGGTAGCGCCTTGACCACTACACCACCGAGGTAGGTAGCGCCTTGACCACTACACCACCGAGGTAGGTAGCGCCTTGACCACTACACCACCGAGGTAGGTAGCGCCTTGACCACTACACCACCGAGGTAGGTAGCGCCTTGACCACTACACCACCGAGGTAGGTATTCCATACCTCGGCTGGGATTGAACCCACGCCCTCCTGTTTACCAGGCGAGCGCCTTGACCACTACACCACCGAGGTAGGTAGCGCCTTGACCACTACACCACCGAGGTAGGTAGCGCCTTGACCACTACACCACCGAGGTAGGTAGCGCCTTGACCACTACACCACCGAGGTAGGTAGCGCCTTGACCACTACACCACCGAGGTAGGTAGCGCCTTGACCACTACACCACCGAGGTAGGTAGCGCCTTGACCACTACACCACCGAGGTAGGTAGCGCCTTGACCACTACACCACCGAGGTAGGTAGCGCCTTGACCACTACACCACCGAGGTAGGTAGCGCCTTGACCACTACACCACCGAGGTAGGTAGCGCCTTGACCACTACACCACCGAGGTAGGTATTCCATACCTCGGCTGGGATTGAACCCACGCCCTCCTGTTTACCAGGCGAGCGCCTTGACCACTACACCACCGAGGTAGGTAGCGCCTTGACCACTACACCACCGAGGTAGGTAGCGCCTTGACCACTACACCACCGAGGTAGGTAGCGCCTTGACCACTACACCACCGAGGTAGGTAGCGCCTTGACCACTACACCACCGAGGTAGGTAGCGCCTTGACCACTACACCACCGAGGTAGGTAGCGCCTTGACCACTACACCACCGAGGTAGGTAGCGCCTTGACCACTACACCACCGAGGTAGGTAGCGCCTTGACCACTACACCACCGAGGTAGGTAGCGCCTTGACCACTACACCACCGAGGTAGGTAGCGCCTTGACCACTACACCACCGAGGTAGGTATTCCATACCTCGGCTGGGATTGAACCCACGCCCTCCTGTTTACCAGGCGAGCGCCTTGACCACTACACCACCGAGGTAGGTAGCGCCTTGACCACTACACCACCGAGGTAGGTAGCGCCTTGACCACTACACCACCGAGGTAGGTAGCGCCTTGACCACTACACCACCGAGGTAGGTAGCGCCTTGACCACTACACCACCGAGGTAGGTAGCGCCTTGACCACTACACCACCGAGGTAGGTAGCGCCTTGACCACTACACCACCGAGGTAGGTAGCGCCTTGACCACTACACCACCGAGGTAGGTAGCGCCTTGACCACTACACCACCGAGGTAGGTAGCGCCTTGACCACTACACCACCGAGGTAGGTAGCGCCTTGACCACTACACCACCGAGGTAGGTATTCCATACCTCGGCTGGGATTGAACCCACGCCCTCCTGTTTACCAGGCGAGCGCCTTGACCACTACACCACCGAGGTAGGTAGCGCCTTGACCACTACACCACCGAGGTAGGTAGCGCCTTGACCACTACACCACCGAGGTAGGTAGCGCCTTGACCACTACACCACCGAGGTAGGTAGCGCCTTGACCACTACACCACCGAGGTAGGTAGCGCCTTGACCACTACACCACCGAGGTAGGTAGCGCCTTGACCACTACACCACCGAGGTAGGTAGCGCCTTGACCACTACACCACCGAGGTAGGTAGCGCCTTGACCACTACACCACCGAGGTAGGTAGCGCCTTGACCACTACACCACCGAGGTAGGTAGCGCCTTGACCACTACACCACCGAGGTAGGTATTCCATACCTCGGCTGGGATTGAACCCACGCCCTCCTGTTTACCAGGCGAGCGCCTTGACCACTACACCACCGAGGTAGGTATTCCATACCTCGGCTGGGATTGAACCCACGCCCTCCTGTTTACCAGGCGAGCGCCTTGACCACTACACCACCGAGGCAGGTGGTGTAGTGGTCGATTTCGGAACGGAAATAATAGCAATAAAGACCGTGTACCCTCAACGTTCTGTCGAAAGATCAGGTTGGAAAATCAAAAGGAGTGTTTTCCTTTAGGGAAACTTTCGAAAACGGAATCGGTTCCTTTTGGAAACTGAAGTAGGCGCGCCTGTACTAACCATAGGAAATGCAAGATTGCGCGCCATCGGAATCGGTTCCTTTTCTGAAAGTTTCCCGAAGGTCAGCTCCTATGGCGTACGGTCACTGCGCTCGCCTTGCACGCGGGAGACCCGGGTTCGATTCCCGGCGGGATCAAGAAATTTGTATCATGCAAATGTTTGATTCCGTGACTGGCCGTTACCGGGCCCACTCAGCCTCGTGAGGAAAATGAGTAGCTATGTAATATAAATGCGCATAGCGACCGGTGCGGTGCCAGCATGGTAGGTAATTGGGAGCTGGATTATTGCGATATATGTATTTGGAAAAATCCTACAATGCTGCAGTGAGCACCAAAGTTGTGAAATAATAACACAAAGAAAGACTTATTTTTATTATTTTTTTTTTTTCCCCTTAACTTGTGTGCCGAGCTTTGAATATTCCTAATCCTAAGTTGACCTACCCCTTGTATTTCAGTGTGTTGCATTCGATGACATTAATCCACAAGCCCCAGAACATTTCCTCGTGTTACCCAAGAAGAAAATCGTCAGTCTATCCCTAGCTGCAGATGAGGACGCAAAGGTTAGTTTTCTTTTAACTATCCAAGCTTGGAGGGTTTCACGTTTATCTCGTAAGCGCTAGGTCTTGGGTTTGATTCCCAGACAGTGCGAACTTTCGGTCTGCCGCACATTGGAAGCGTAGTAGCGCGGATGAGCGCAATACTGCCTGAAAACTCAGGCCCGTCTCAAATTCGACGCGTAGACGCGCTATTTGAAGTCTAGCGTCTACGCGTGCAGTGAGACCAGCCTGGAACCTATGAAAATGATATAGACTCTGGAGTCGAGCGACGAGCGACTTAGGTCTCGTAGTGTGTGAAAGGCCTGTATCATTTTCATAGGTTTGGATTTTCAAGCAGCATCGCGTGAAACCGCGCGACAAAGTAGTGCGCGCTTCTAATGTGCGACAGGCTTAACAGATAAGATTCGGTATTGGAACGGCTTATCCTATTCTGTCTTCCTTCTCTATTCAGGCTGAAATCGGGACAATAAAACCTGTTTCGGGAGTTCTCTCTATGATCGAGTCTAGTATGTGAGAGGTCTGTAGTCTCAAATGTTTTTAATCAATAAATTTTCCTCGTGATTTGTCACGTTTCAGATACTGGGTCACCTGATGATAGTGGCCAAGAAGGTAGCTGCCAAGAAGTTAATCAGAAATTACAGGGTGGTAGTCAACAATGGATGGGAGGCCGTCCAATTCTCCGGACATCTGCACCTCCATGTGTTGGGTGGAAGACCACTGCATTGGCCCCCGGGTTAGGAATCTACCCTGAGAGAACTGACTGAGGAATCTGCTAGTGCAGCGGTTCCCAAACTTTTTCCCCCCCTACGCGGCCCCTTTTTTTCAATTCTGAAGGCTCCGCGGCCCCTTTACTATATTTTAACTGTTCTTTCCGAGGGTCGCGAAGTTCTTCATGGCCTGGAAGACCACTGCATTGGCCCCCGGGTTAGGAATCTACCCTGAGAGAACTGACTGAGGAATCTGCTAGTGCAGCGGTTCCCAAACTTCTTTTTCCCTACGCGGCCCCTTTTTTTCAATTGTGAAGGCTCCGCGGCCCCTTTACTATATTTTAACTGTTCTTTCCGAGGGTCGCGAAGTCCTTCATGGCACCCTCTAGGGGGCGCGGACCCCAGTTTGGGAATCACTGTGCTAGAGAAATTATTCCTAACGGATGGTAGAAGTGGCGGTAGAGCGGTATAACTTACAAACAAAATACTTTGTGATACTTTTATTTTGACGAATTGTTTTTTAATAGTTGGTAGACTTTAAGATTAAGATAAGTTTTGGTCAGGACGACAATAACCGTGATCGTTCAATAAAAATTGTTGATTCATAATAATCGTTGGCCAGCCTAGTTAGCTTGGTTGGTAGCGCGTCTGCCTTGTAAGCGCTAGGCCGCGGGTTCGGTTCCCGCCCGGGGGCGGATTTTCTCCTGAACGGATATAATGTTCTTTCTCGGAACGGCTGACTTTCTCCTATCCTGTCTTCCTTTTCTCTACGATTTCGGGACGACAAGACCTTAGCTTCGGTTCCCGCCCGGGGGCGGATTTTCTCCTGAACGGATATAATGTTCTTTCTCGGAACGGCTGACTTTCTCCTATCCTGTCTTCCTTCTCTCTACGATTTCGGGACGAAAAGACCATAGCAGTTTTACAGTTCCCTCTGTCAAACTTTTGGTGAAAGATAAAATAATAAAGATTACGAGTCGTCCCGATTTAAATCTTGCTAATGGCCGGGGTCCACAAAGTGAGGCCGAGTCCACTCGGTTTAAGTTAAACTCTTAGATTAAACAATCTGATTGGTTGATTTCGAAAAAATACAGAAAATCAGATTATGTAATCCAAAAGTAAAACTTGAATGGAGTTTAAACTCACTTTGTGGAGTCGACCATAAGTTAAATCTTGCTAATGGCCGGGGTCCACAAAGTGAGGCCGAGTCCACTCGGTTTAAGTTAAACTCTTAGATTAAACAATCTGATTGGTGGATTTCGAAAAAATACAGAAAATCAGATTATGTAATCCAAAAGTAAAACTTAAATGGAGTTTAAACTCACACTGTGGAGTCGGTCATGAGTACTATAGGTACCTACAAGTTGAGAAGTTCGATAAATAAATGAAAACATATTTGTACAGTTTAAAAACAATGATTGTGAGACGTTTTTCTGTGCAGCATTGCAGTCAAATAATGTACCACTTTGGGGTGGGGTTAATGGGGTCGGGGGGCTATGTCAAATGGGGATACTTTTATGTATAAGAGTGGGGTCATGTACTGTCAGACAGGGTCAATGGGAACAGATGTCATTTTGTCATTTCGGGAGTTCGGAGTGATAAAGATATTGACAAATGGGGCTGAATTGAGTCTCATTTGTTTAACCTAAATTTTTACTGTTTGTTTCTTGTAAAAGTCGTTTTTATATGGAGGAGTGTTTGTTTTCTAGCTGTAGGTAATAGCAGTTATGAAGATATAGAGTTATAGACTATACCGTATTAGAATATTTAGATTACAAAAGAAGAAGAAAAAGTGGCGCTACCTAGCGGACGAAAAAGACAACTGCCTGAAGTCTGACGTCACACATCTTTGAACTTTTTCATTAGAGGGGAAAATAAAAATTGAATTTTCTACCTTTTAGGTACAGTTGTAATTTTTTCGGAAATTTGACCTCAGATTAGGATTTTTCACAACTTTTTACATAGGAATCGACCATTTATTTATAATTTTTACCCATTTGCAACTGCTCCATTCCTCTTTCTACTCCTCTTCTGTCTTCTGTTTCTGTTTTTCTCTCTCTTCTTCTTTCTCTTCATTGCGCCCTTAGATTCAGTTCTACAATTTCACACGAGTCATTTCTCTATCTCCCTCTCTTCCTCTTCCTCAATCTTAGTCTTCATGAAGTCCTTATTTCAAGAAGAAAATGAAAGGGAAGGAGAAAGAGAAGAATGAAAGGAAAGGAGAAAGAGAAGAAGAAAGGGGAGGAGAAAGAGAAGAAGAAACGGGAGGAGAAAGAGAAGAAGAAAAAGAAAGGGGAGGAGAAAGGGAAGAATGAAAGGAAAGGAGAAAGAGAAGAATGAAAGGGAAGGAGAAAGAGAAGAATGAAAGGAAAGGAGAAAGAGAAGAAGAAAGGGGAAGAGAAAGAAGAAGAAAGGGGAGGAGAAAGAGAAGAAGAAAAAGAAAGGGGAGGAGAAAGAGAAGGAGTGAGTGACGCAAAAGAAAGCGGGGGGGAAGCGTGATAATGGCGTGAAACGCTCATGTACCTTTTTACGAAAACAATATTCTGTCAATCAATCTTGTCTCTTTCTTCCTCCCTCTCCCTCCATCATCCATCTATCTCTCTCTTTCTTCCTTACGATCATCTTCACTCACACTTAAAGGCACAACAACGTTGTGGGAATTTTTTCCAGCGAAAAATACCACAACAACAATATAATATTCATATTATGAAACTATGTGGAAAATTGCACCACAACCAGACTGTTGGTGTCATCAGAGTTTCATGTTTGTGTGTGGGGAGAGGGAGGAGCATTGAAATGAAACTCGAGAGCTGTTTAGTAAACCGTCACTATAACGTCTTTAAGCTCCCTTTCGTCTCCTTCCCTTCAATTTCAACAGTTTCAGCACTAAGGCGGATATAGTAATTTAATTTATTTGTTCGATAAATTTCCCGGGGATCCCATGGCGTAATGGTCACTGCGCTCGCCTTACACGCGGGGGACCCGGGTTCGATTCCCGGCGGGGTCAAGAAATTTGTATCACGCAAATGTCTGATTCAGAAATTTATGCACTACATAAATTTCTGCGACAGAGCTTAAGGAATAGTTAGTAAGTACAATGTGTACCAAACAATAGGGACCTAAGTAGATAAAAAGAAATATTCTCTTAGCTAGGTATTCCAAGTACACAAGGTACGATGTACCTACATACCTACCTACAGTGTAGTCACAATTTAATTTATTTGTTCGATAAATTTCCCGGGGATCCCATGGCGTAATGGTCACTGCGCTCGCCTTACACGCGGGGGACCCGGGTTCAATTCCCGGCGGGGTCAAGAAATTTGTATCACGGAAATGATTGATTCAGAAATTTATGCACAACATAAATTTCTGCGACAGAGCTTAAGGAATAGTTAGTAAGTACAATGTGTACCAAACAATAGGGACCAAAGTAGATAAAAAGAAATATTCTCTTAGCTAGGTATTCCAAGTACACAAGGTATGTAGGTACATCCTACCTACAGTGTAGTCATTCTCAAACCTATTTTCAAATCTACGCTTGACTTAACTTTTCAATCGGTGGCAGAAAAAAAGAGGGGGAGAAAAACCACCAAAAATGAGTGGTATAAATCAGAAACTTAGAGCACAACACAAGCTCGGTACATAAATTTTTATCCGACTATGGAGGTCGGTACGTACGCAAAGTTCAAGTCAAAAGTTGAACTTTTTCGAAACTCTTTAACAATCCAAAAATGTACGTTTTTACCTGAAAATCTGGTTATACGGGGTGGTCTCAAGACTCAAGGTGGATGTAAAAATCTCTACGAAATGTTCAAATGTGAAATTTTATCTTTACCAAATTTCTTCACATATCGAACGAAAAAACGCATGATCTACGAAGCGAATACAATAGTCCGTCCCTTATACCTTTTTATTACTATTGTAATAGTAAAGGGAGGACGGACAAATTAAATTGATTCCAAGGGCAAGGTAAACCTAGACCCTTGACAAACAGAGTGTCTCTGAAGCTGAAGGCATGTGATGTGTTCCAATTCACTCGACCCCGACTTTTTGGGGCTTTAGCTAAAGTTTTTATTGACGGGAGTTTTACCCTTCATTTGGCGATGGACAAGTTACCCGCCATGTCACATTAACCTTACCTTTTTTAAGTAGTCCTTCCATCTTTGATCACGACAGCGGTGACAGGGGACCCGTGGGCCCTCTTGACAATGCTACGCAACACACCTGATGAGGAAGTAATTATAGGTAGTACTTACTTACTTTACTTTCCGTGTCCTCTTCTTTCTCATCAAATCTTTCTTCCCCAGTAATTTGAGACGTAAATTGCTCTCTCATTTGCCGCAAGGAGATCTGCTGCTAAGGTTTTCAATTTAATTTAAGAGGTTTGACAAATATACTTTATCGTGGACACTCGTTGCTGTGTTGAAAGCCCAGAAAGCCGTTGTTGTGTCAGGTTGTAGAGCAGCCGCGGTAGACCTTCATGTACCTATTGACCGTTGCAATGAACTCTCCAGAATATGTAAGGTTTGACAAAGTAACTTTTTGTCAGGCGGAGTTGTGTTTGTAGGTCTTTTGGGCCACTAGGAAGCTATTTGCTATGAAAACTCATTTTTAGTATAGGAGGAAAGGAACAGCAGGTAAGTTGGGACAAAAAGAGAGGAGAGGTTGAGTTAAAGAAAGGAGAGGTTTCGTTAAAGAGAGGGGAGGTTGAGTTAAAGAGAGGGGAAGGTTGGGTTAGCACTTGGGAAGAAGGTTGGGTTAGCAGGAAGGTTTGGTGAGAAGGCAGGTTGAGAGGCAAAGTTTTGAGCGACACTTCGAAGGTTAAAAGAGTTCAAAACACTTTTGTATAACAAGGAAAGAGGGTGTTCGAGAGAAGAGGCAAGAACTGATGTAAAGAGAAGTTGGAACGAGGTAGATATTGATATAAAGAGAAGATGGAAAGGGGTAGAAAATGGTGTAAAGAGACAGAAATTGATAGAGTGATGGAAGAGAGAGGGAGTGAGTTAGAGAGAGAGAGATAGATAGTGATGGAAGAGGGAGAGAGAGAGAGCCTGATATTGGCGTGATAGACTTATGAAGTGTCATTCAATATCTTGAGACATTATAGTGAGGTGTTTGTGTTTGCATAGGGTAATAGAAAGCGGTGCTACATTATAATGGCATTGCCTGTCCTAGTTGTGTTAAAATAATGAGATTATTTGTCCTAGTTTGAGAGTCTAAAATCTAAATACTCTTCATTTTATACTCAGGTATAGAAATAGATAAACATAGATAAATGCGGATAAATCAACAAATGCGGATAAATCAACAACAGGTGCCGCACCGCAAGAGATGCTAGACCAAAATCTAGTAACATTAAATTGCACAATTTAATATTTTGCTACAGCACCAGCAGAGGGAGGGAGAGTGAGAGCGAAAGGAAAATGGGAAGAAAGGGAAGGAGAAAGAGAAGAAGAAGATGAAGAAAGGTAAGGAGAAAGAGAAGAAGAAGATGAAGAAAGGAAAGGAGAAAGACAAGGAGAAAGAGAAGAAGAAGATGAAGAAAGGTAAGAAGAAAGAGAAGAAGATGAAGAAAGGTAAGGAGAAAGAGAAGAAGATGAAGAAAGGAAAGGAGAAAGAGAAGAAGAAGATGAAGAAAGGAAAGGAGAAAGACAAGGAGAAAGAAAGGGATAAAGAGAAGAATGAAAGGAAAGGAGAAAGAGAATAATGAAAGGGAAGGAGAAAGAGAAGAAGAACGGATAGGAGAAGGAAAAGAAGAAAGGGAATGAGAAAGAGAAAGGAAGAAGAAAGGGAAGGATAAGAAGAAGTAGAAAGGGGAGGAGAAAGAGAAGAAGAAGAAGAAGAAAGGGAAGGAGAGAGTGACGCAAAAGAAAGCGGGGGAAAGCGTGATAACGGCGTGAAACGCTCATGTACCTTTTTACGAAAACAATATTCTGTCAATCAATCTTGTCTCTTTCTTCCTTTCTCTCCCTTCATTATCCATCTATCTCTCTCTTTCTTCCTTACGATCATCTTCACTGACACTTAAAGGCACAACAACGTTGTGTTTTGTATTCCAATAAAAAAAGCTCGAAAGGAGAAAATTCTCAATTCTTAGGTCAATATTCCTGGAACCTGAAAAAAAGGAAGATATGTACTTATCTCCCAATGAACTTATCATCACCTTATTTCTTCTCTGCCTCCCGTCTTTCCTCTCATTTCCCCCCTTATTCTTCTTTTCTTTTCATTTTTTAAGAGGTTTGATGGATTGAACTGTAGGTAACTGCTATAAGGTCTTATCGTCCCGAAAGCGAAGAGAGAACAGGGAAGACAAGAGAGGATCTATTTGTGTTATAAATTAAAATTTAATAATAATAATAATAATAACAATAATACACACACTTGTTTAAAAAATTCCTTGAATACCAATATGTATAGGTACCTAGCTCTGGTTGTTGCTGTTGCTTCCCTCTCCTAATATTATATTCTCCGGATGAAAAGTCAGTTCACCAATGTAGAATCATCACATCCACCGCGGGTTTGCCAAAAACTCACAAAATATTCACCAGATATTCACACCAGTTGAAATATTTCGCCTGTGTTTTCAACGCATCGTTTCGCTTTCAAAACGGAATTTTTTGAAACTCGAGAGCTGTTTAGTAAACCGTCGGTTTAGGTGGTAAATTGTTTTGCCAGAGGTCGATGCCATGGTTGACAGACAAATGTTGTTGTTGGTGTTCCAAATTGTCGAATTATCGATCCAAATTTGGATGCCCAAGTGTAAGAAGGTACTCGTAATTTTTAACTTTTCATCAAAATTTCCTTTAGGCATAATTTAGGGCAAACTCAAAAGTTTGGTTCGGGGCTGTGTTTCTTTGCCTTGCTGTTGCATTAAATAAATAGAGAAAAGAAACAGACTAAAAATCCTTGAACCGAAGACAGAAAAAAGTAATCAAATATTGGAACGTGAAAATCATCAAGACAAAAGAGACAAAATGGAAGACGAGAAAATATTAACATGGAAAAGTACGGTAGAGAAAATTCATTTGGAATAGTAGTTGTATTCTAGATTTCTATGTAGAAGATCAGGAAATGATTCAAAGGAGGTTCAAGTTGACTCCAGGGGACTGGAATTTGGAAAAGAGTTTTGATAGAGGGAAGTTTGACAACCGAGTTCTTATCATCTCGAAATCGAAGAGAGAAGGACAGGATAAGAGAAAACCAGCCTTTCCGGGAACGAACCTTATCTGTTTAGAATAAAGCCCGCCCGGGGCGGAAATCGAACCTACGACCCAGCGCTTACACAGCAGGCCCGCTACTTTCCATGCTAACTAGCATGACCTAAAGAGTTTCTGTGTCTCTACAAAATAAAAATCCCTGAATGTTTAAAACAACCACTAGACAGAAATACTGGATATAAAGTCGCTCTTCTGTAACAACCAACATCCACATTGACTTTGTCAATATTGCCCAGGAACAAAATACAAAGTCCTTCGTAGATTCGGAAAAGCTTAACCCATTAGGGCTGTTTGCCCCTACACCTGAGCCTCTAAGTGAGCTGTTAGCCCCTACACCAAAGCATCTGAGTGGGCTATTTGTGCATGAAGGCACATGTTGATTAAAGTCAAAAGAAGCTTCAGGCTGCACGACATGAGTGGAAAAAGGTGCAAATGAAATGCAAGAATGGGAGTGAAAGAACAAATGAGAGGCAGATTGTGTGGGTGTAGGAAATTGAAAATTTAGGAATAGATGGTACAATGACTTCAAATAATGCACGTACAATTTTTAATCATTTTACATGTTTATTAGTTAAATGCCTTGACTGTTTAAAACTTTGTTATTGTCCTGAAGAGACTAAGCAGTCTCATGAAGGCAAAGGAATAAAGTACAAAGTCCTTGGTAAACTTGGAGCTTGTGTGAAAGAAAATAATAGTCTGTCTTCAAAGTTTTATTTAGTCTTCAAAGCGTTCACAATAGAGGAAGAGAAGCGTCTGGAAATAACTAGCAACTTTGTTTTAACAGTTTTACACATAAACGCTAGACAATAGAAATCGATTTAGACTCTTCCAAGTTTTTCTATTTCTGTATTTTTCTTCTTCGTTCTCTTCTCCTTCTTCCCTTTTCTTAGATACGTAGTTAACTGTTTTTAAAAGTAGGTGAGAGGATGAATGAACAATAGTAATACTACTCTCCTGAGCACAAAACTGCCTCTTGAATAGATTTAGATGCATCGTCACTCGTATTTATACATAGGTAGATTGTTTTTAAAAGTAGGTGAGAGGATGAATGAACAATAGTAATACTACTCTCCTGAGCACAAAACTGCCTCTTGAATAGATTTAGATGCCTCGTCACTCGTATTTATACATAGGTAGATCTACCTATTCGTAAACGTGCACGCATTCTACGGATGTGACTTTTGGAGAGTATTTCAAGGTGGAAAAAAAGAGGTTTGAGAGTGGGAACTGTAGGTAAATGCTAAGGACTTTTCATCCCGAAACTGAACAGAGAAGGAAGAGAGGATAGGAGAAAGCCAGCCGAGAATGAACCTTATTTGGTTAGGAGAAAATCCGCCCCGGGTGGGAATCGAACTTGCTACCTAGCGCTTACAAAGATAAATACGCTCGCTCTTGTACCAATTAGAATTACTACAAGAATGAAAGGAAAGGAGAAAGAGAAGAAGAAAGGGGAGGAGAAAGAGAAGAAGAAAGGGGCCTTATTTGGTTAGGAGAAAATCCGCCCCGGGTGGGAATCGAACTTGCTACCTAGCGCTTACAAGGATAAATACGCTCGCTCTTGTACCAATTTCCTTATTTGGTTAGGAGAAAATCCGCCCCGGGTGGGAATCGAACTTGCTACCTAGCGCTTACAAGGATAAATACGCTCGCTCTTGTACTAATTAGAATTACTACGTCTTTTTCCAGAGATCATCATAAACCTGGAACCTGATTCATCCAGCCCTGTCTCAGTGTACCAATTTGAATTACTACGTCTTTTTCCAGAGATCATCATAAACCTGGAACCTGATTCATCCAGCCCTGTCTCAACATGGTAGTGATATTTCCCCGTACGGTCCTGGATATTTGTGTATTTTCAATTCCATATTACACTCCAGAAGATTCAAAGTAAGAGAAAAAAGGAGAAGGAGAAGAAAAGGAGGAGAAGGAGAAGTAGAGAAATGTAAGTTTTTATTTTTCCTTGAAACGGATTTCCTCGCTGAGAAATTTTCTTGTTCTGAATAACCTGAAGGAAATGCAAGGAAACATTTTTCCATTGTTTTTTTTTATTCTTTCTATTTTTAAGTATAAAATAATACATAATAATGTGCTGGATGTAACGTGTATATTTTATATTCGTGCAATGGAGAAACTGTAATGAGAAAATAATGGAAAACCAAAGCCACGAAATAAAAGCTCTCTCTGTGTGTGGATGGTGTACTCTAATGTCGAGAGCTTTTGAGTACATATTACAGTATATTACCTACAGATTACAGTGTGAGAACCCTTTTGACTCTACTTGTAATTCTCACTCGTTCAACAATGGGTACAAGAAGTAGATACCATTTCTATACCAATCTCCATTCACCTTCTCACAAAAACATAACAATTTAAGAAGATTTGTAAGTTAATTTAAAAAGATTTGTAAGAAGGACGTGTTCTAATTCAAGAGTTTTGTCTACCCTTTGGGATCAATTCCAATTGTAAATTCGATAATCTACAACCCTATAACAACAATTCACTGCACGTCTTAGGTTCAAGGTTAAAGGTATGAAAGACTCGCAAACGACAAGATAATAATATTATCGGACAAGATAATAATATTATCGGATATTAGGACCAATCGGATATAATATTATATCCGATTCCACATAATCATGAATCGATTGAATCCACAAACCCCAAATATTCCAATTTGAGTGCACAGAATTGACAGAGCCCTACACTTCCAGAAGCAAAAGCCTGTTTCTACATATCATTTTCTCTGTACCTTCTTCTATTTTCTTGTCTAAAGGTCAGCCACTCACTATCAGGTAGACCTGACAGGTACACCTGATCAGGTCCACCTTTCAGATCTACATGATACCTGATGAGCACACACACTATAAGGTAGACCTGACTGTCGACATCGTGGACGCTAACGGAATATGTTGTACATGGAATACAAAGGAAAAGAACACAAAGATCAGCCGTACCTGTCAGGTCTACCAGATAGAGAGTGACTGGCCAAAGTAACCTAACCTCTAATGAAGTTAGCCATCGATTCCACATAATCATGAATCGATTGAATCCACAAACCCCAAATATTCCAATTTGAGTGCACAGAATTGACAGAGCCCTACACTTCCGGGGAGCAAAAGCCTGTTTCTACATATCATTTTCTCTGTACCTTCTTCTATTTTCTTGTCTAAAGGTCAGTCACTCACTATCAGGTAGACCTGACAGGTACACCTGATCAGGTCCACCTTTCAGATCTACATGATACCTGATGAGCACACACACTATAAGGTAGACCTGACTGTCGACATCGTGGAAGCTAACGGAATACGTTATACATGAGTTAGCCATGGATTTCACACGCACACAAGCTTCTAGTTATGCAACCCGATACCCTCGACGTCGATGTAACCTCGTGATGACGTGCCGCCTTGAAACGGATTTCCTCGCTGAGAAATTTTCTTGTTCTGAATAACCTGAAGGAAATGCAAGGAAACATTTTTCCATTGTTTTGTGAAAGAACAAATGAGAGGCAGATTGTGTGGGTGTAGGAAATTGAAAATTTAGGAATAGGTGGTACAATGACTTCAAATAATGCACGTACAATTTTTAATCATTTTACATGTTTATTAAATGCCTAGACTGTTTACAACTTTGTACTTATTAGTTACTATTTATTATTGTCCTGAAGAGACTAAGCAGTCTGAGCACACAGAGATCAAGCCAAAAACTTTGAAACCGGGAATCGAACCCTTGGAGTATTGAATTAGTTTCAACTACCTAAATTACCTACAAGTAGTATGTTTTTGTCAGATGACAAAGAACGAAATTACTCAGAATCATCATCGCAATATTTGGAGTCCTGTAGCAAGTTTCTACACTTTAGCATTATTCGAGCTCAAAGAACAAAATTACTCAGAATCATCATCGCAATATTTGGAGTCCTGTAGCAAGTTTCTACACTTTAGCATTATTCGAGCTTTTTTTCTGCAAAGTAAAAAGAACGGGGAGAAAAGGTAATTTTTATTTTCTAAATGTTTATTTTATAAAATTAGAAAATTGTATGTTTTTGAGTTATCGCAGTGCAGACTCTGCCATTGCCATTGTCGATCAATTTAATTTGTAGTAAATCACGTGTAGCTCCAGCTACAAAAATGGAAACCATTCCTCGTTTAGAACTTTGTGCAATATTATTATTGGCTAATTTGATAAAACCTATCTATGATTGTTACTCTACTAGATTTAAGGTAGAAAACTATGTTTGCTTTACTGACTCTACAGTGGCTTTGTGTTGGGTACATGGAACCCCGCCTCAGGGAAATGTTTTTGTGGCCAACCGAGTCAGTAAATTACAACAAACCATAGATTGTGAACGTTTATTCCATGTGAGTGGGACAGACAATCCAGCAGATTGTGTATCTCGTGGCGAGTTACCTGCTCAGTTTGTAGAGAATGAGCTTTATTTTCATGGTCCAAGTTGGTTAAAGCAAGATATGGCAAATTGGCCTATCAAAAAATATGCTGACTTAAAAGGGGTGACTAATGAGGGCCCTGAAAGTAAAGCAATTCCTGTTTTGGTGGGAACTAAAGTTCCTAATTTGGTAAACCCCTTTAAGGATTTATTTGAAAAAATTTCTGATTGGTTTAAATTGATTAAAATAATTATTCTTGTATTAAAATTCATGAAAAAATTACCTTTGGATAATAAAAGGCCAGGCAATAATTTGTGTTTCAGATACTGGGTCACCTGATGATAGTGGCCAAGAAGGTAGCTGCCAAGAAGTTAATCAGAAATTACAGGGTGGTTGTGAACAACGGATGGGAGGCGGTGCAATTCTCCGGACATCTGCACCTCCATGTGTTGGGTGGAAGACCACTGCATTGGCCCCCGGGTTAGGAATCTACCCTGAGAGAACTGACTGAGGAATCTGCTAGTGCAGCGGTTCCCAAACTT
>NW_007377440.1:1028889-1098238 GCF_000475195.1 Diaphorina citri | reverse complement strand
AACCAACCTCAGTGGTGTAGAGGCCAAAAGGCTTGAGAGATAAGGGATAGAAAAGAGAGGAGGTGTTCAAATTAAATTGATCCCTAGGGCAAGGTAAACCTAGACCTTTGACAAATGAAGTGTGCCTGAAGACATGTGGTGTGTTCCAATCCAGTCTACCCTGGAGGAGGTGTTAGGAATTATGGAGTAGGGTGGCCCTTATTCGTCCGAATGTTCGAAATCAATGCTCCCCCCTAAAATGGTTTGAATAATTATGGAGTTGTAGGATAAAGCAGGGTCACACTTACCCCAAATAAAATTGGAAATATGATGGAGGAGGAGAAGAAAAAGAAGAAGGATAACCACTACCAGAAACAAAAAACCTACACCTTCCATAAAATATCTATTTTGTTAACTGAAATAAATGATCTGAAATTGAAAATAATACCCATAAATGTGTTGTAAAATTATTTGAATCCCTGCCTATAAAAAAATGGCCCATTGAAAAAAAAGTAAACAAGCTGGGCCCGTCCCTCCGGGAATTTTTTAGCCCGTAGTTTACTCGATCATGATGGTTAAAGAAAATTAGTACCTATGTACCTACCAATTTTTTTAATATTCAGTTTATTAATATTACTCCCACTGCGTGCTCGAGAGGTTGCGCTCCCGCGGTTTCGCGTGGTTGTGCATATGGTCGCGATAGCGCTCCCTTGTTTACGGTCACGCTGCGTGCTCCTGGGGCTTTGCGCGGTCGTGCTGCGCGCTCTTGGGGCTTTATCCGGTTGTGCATGCAGTCGCGCTTCGCGCTCCCTTGTTTACGGTCGCGCTGCGCGCTCCCGGGGCTTCGCGGTTGTGCATGCGGTCGCGCTGCGCGCTCTCGAGGCTCCGCAGGTTTCAGCATAGGGTCGCGCTTCGCACTCCCTTGTTTACGGTCGCGCTGCGCGCTCCCGGGGAATGAAGTCTAAAGAGAGGATATTCCAAATTGCTGAAGAAATAGCATTTGTCAAAGTTTTGGCATCCAATGATTTGAGCTTAAGGAATAGAGCCATCAAAAAATTGCACAGGTGGATTGCTGCTAAATCTCAAAATCCCAACACAGGTCAGTACATCCATTAGTTACAGTGTTTCTACCTATAATAAATTACCTTCACTGTTACACATTAGACAGAGGTTATTTTCAACCTTTGAAGAAGCAAGTTAGAATGCAACATTGATGACCTACTCCCAAGCCTTAGGGTGGGGGTTTTGTGTATGGAGTGAAGCTGGAAACTATAATTTTGTTAATGAATCCCTCAATAATTCCAATTATCCATTTCAGCATTCACCGATGATGACTTTATCCGACTCTGGGAGGGACTCTTCTTTTCAATGTGGATGTCAGATAAACCTCTAATTCAGGTAGTATCCTTGTAGCAACTTTCCTTATAGGTTCAATAGATCAAAACCTGATACTGCCTCAAAGGCATTACCTACCTATACACTCTGATATAGGATGTCTTAGGACCGTCTTTTTGTGGTGTACTCTCTGCAATATATGTGCCAAAATCAATACTCCCAAAATAATCCTTACCTTTGGATCTGTAATTCCATGTCTAAATGAATGTTGGTCTTCACATTAAATGCTCCAAACATGACCACCAGGGAGTAAAAATCCATTTTTTAATTCTTGGGTATTTCCTATTGTTTGCTTTTTATTACTTGGTATTATGTTTATGTACCATATACTTTTTATTTTAACAGGAAGAATGTGCTGAGAACATTAGCAAACTGATTTGTGTAATTCTTAGGTATTTCCTATTGTTCGCTTTTATTACTTGGTATTATGTTTATGTACCATATACTTTTTATTTTAACAGGAAGAATGTGCTGAGAACATTAGCAAACTGATTCGTGCATTCTCTACAGAGGACTCAGCTTTGTCTTTCATACGCAGTTTCTATCATATGATGTGTAACAAATGGAGTTCCATTGATGTCTTCAGATTGGACAAATTTGGAATGGTGAGTTTTTTTTTTTTTCTTTGTAGATAAGTATTTTTTTTTTCTCTCTCTCTTTGTAGATAAGTAACTAACTAACTACCTATTAATTTGCTGAAGTACCTATTTGTGAATGGGCTTGTCTGTAATATTATTTAAGTACTTACATATCCATCTCATTTTGTATCCCTTACCATCTGAAAGATTAATTTTTTGATTATTTAAAAAAAAAGTCTTGTTAATGTTGCCATTAAAATCATTGGTGAAAACTGTCATGATTGTAGTAAATGGAACTAAATAGGTACATATTTAAAGTCTTGTTAATGTTGCCATTAAAATCATTGGTGAAAACTGTCATGATTGTAGTAAATGGAACTAAATAGGTACATATTTTCTGTGAATGGGCTTGTCTGTAATATCGTTTAAGTACATATCCATCTCATTTTGTATCCCTTACCATCTCAAAGATTAATTTTTTGATTATTATATAAAAAAAAAGTCTTGTTAATGTTGCCATTAAAATCATTGGTGAAAATTTAAACTGTCATGATTGTAGTAAATGGAACTAAATAGGTACATATTTTTGATATTGTTCTCAGCTTGTAAGAAGATTTACAAGGCAGAGTTTATTTCTGTGTAAGAAACATGGTTGGAATGACAAACTTTCACAAGAGTTCTCCATGTTCATCAATAAACCAACTCTTCCTCAGGGATTGTTCTTTCATTTCTGTGACATAATCATTGAGGAAATCTGTAAGGTAAGAAATGGAAATTAATAATAAGTACTATTTCTTTAGAAAAAGGAATTTGGAAGACAAAAGTGAGGACATAAAATGGCACAATTTTGAGACCTACCTATTTGCTAGTAGAGTAACTTCATGAAATTTGTTGTATTTATCATACAGCTGATATGATTCTTTTTCCTATGAAAAATATAAACATTTTCCATTGAGTACATCCCTGGCTGTTCATTTTTAAATTATTTCATCCTGATATATTTCTGTGAAACAGAGCCTCTAAAACAGGCTGTTTGCCTGTAATACAGTTTTATATCATAGGGCCCAGATGTGGCCTTTTAAAACAGGAGAATAAATATATCCCCCTCCATAGTATTACCTAGTCATTTATGTAAATGTCCTAATTAATTTTGTTTCCCCTTTAAAAAGTCATTTTTTTTTCTTTTTTTTTTTCAGGTGGCAGGTGATGATTTGAACGATGACATTCTTATTTTATTCATGCGACCTTTCTTCAAAAAGTTGGCGGAAACCAAGTACCGACCCTTGGCAGCTTACATGAAGGAAACTGTGATAAAGCACTTGATTGATTTGACAGACATTGCAGATGAGTACCGAGAAAAGTTCAGAATTTGGGAAGCGGTGAGTTAAAGTTTTCTATGCAGGAATTCAGAAGATGAAAAATTGGAGTTTTTTCTCCCAGTATTTTAACATTTTTTTAATATATCCTCATGAGGCATAGTGCTTTTGATGACCTAGATAACATATCCAAATTCTGACCACAAACAATGTTGCATGCATAATTTGAATGATCCATCATTTGGAACTGTTGCATTCAAATATATCCTCATGAGGCATAGTGCTTTTAATGACCTAGATAACATATCCAAATTCTGACCACAAACAATGTTGCATGCATAATTTGAATGATCCATCATTTGGAACTGTTGCATTCAGTATGCTATAGTTGGGGCATTATATCCATCTATGAAAGTTGGCTTTTTTACAATAATTTTAACTCAACTTTCATCACTTTTCAGTCTGGTTTCAAAGGTGGTCGCATTGACGTGATAGAGAGAGTGGAAGATGATGAAGCATTAGAATCAGACGAGGACGAGGAAAATCTCCTGGTAGAGAAAGACACGGATACTAATATGGATCCAAGACCTGGCTGTGTAGATGTCATTTTACCTGTGATTAAGATCGATCCAGAACGCTACATTCAAGTTCTGCTGGAGATTAAAAAGGAAATCAATCGCAAATCGGACAACCTGTCAAAGTAGAGGAAAATCTCCTGGTAGAGAAAGACACGGATACTAATATGGATCCAAGACCTGGCTGTGTAGATGTCATGTTACCCGTGATTAAGATCGATCCAGAACGCTACATTCAAGTTCTGCTGGAGATTAAAAAGGAAATCAATCGCAAATCGGACAACCTGTCAAAGTTGCTTACAAAGTAAGTTAAACAAGTAGATATTATGAGCCATATTGATTGCCAATCAATCTATTCTATTACCATAGCTAGCTTGGAGGGTACCGCATCTGCCCTGCAAGCGCTAGGCCGCAGGTTCGATTCCCGCTCGAGGCGAAGTTTATCCTAAGCAAATAAGGTTGGTACTCGGAATAGCTTTCTCCTATCCTGTCGTCCTAATTCTATTTTAGGACAATAAGACCTCCGTTGTTGCTCCCTTTAGGAAACTACTAAACCTCTGGCAGAAAAAAAAAAACATAACAAGTAAGTAGGTAGTCATTCTCCAATGATAAGTTTGTACGAAAATAAATCTCCTCCAACCACCCCCCAAATGAACCCCAATGTTCCCCGAGTATCTGTACTTGGTCATATCCAAGTTAACTTCTTAACTATACCTACTCATAGCTTACCTATCTCCATGACTTTTGTTTCTCCACAGATTCAGCTCCTTGAAGCGAGGTGAATACCCGTATGGGTTGAAGAAGATCAAGAGGGGTCCGAGACTACACAAGGAAATTGATTCGGCTGTGGAGAGAATGGTGAAAGAAAAACTTGGAGAAATGGATAGCAATGAAGAAAATGAAGAGGAGGAGGAAGAAGAGAGGGGAGGCAAAAGGAGCAAGAAGAGGAAAAGAAAAGCACAGGAGACATTAGACCTTGATGACCTAGGTAAGTGTTAGGAGAAGGTAAAATAGGGGTACTTGATTAATGATGTTTTTGTCCACAGCATGAAAAAAACAACCTGACTCGCTAGCGTAGTGGTCAAGACGTTCGCCTGGTAAACAGGAGGGTGTGGGTTCGATCTTACACAAGGCATGGATTTTTATTTTCATTGGTTCATTGTTGTTGTTTGTTTCAGGTGACATAGTGGCTGGAAGGAAAGGAAATTGGAGTATAACTAAGACCCCTGCAGAGAAGAATTCCCAGGCTAAAACCAATGGAGTTCCAACAAAGAAACCGAAAGTCACACAGGACCAATGGAACATTGTCACTGTCAGTGATAAAAAAGAAACCTCTAAGAAGTAAGTAATGCTTTGATAGAGGGAACTACTCAACTGAAACAACGTAAGTTCTGTCATCCCAAATTTGAAAAGAGAAGGATATTCTCCTTCAGGACAGGAGAAAGCCAAAACGAACCTTCCCTTCAGTAGGGGAAAATGATAACAGTTTTCTTTTCTTTTTTTTTTTTTTTTTTTTTTTTTTTTTTTTTTTAAAAATTGGTAACTTAACACAGCCTTCATGAGCGTGTAAAGTGTGGTTATGTACCGGGTTGAGATGAGTTCGGACGAGGTGAGATAGGAATGATTCTCATGAAAAATATAACTGTCCAAATGTATTTTTTTCGTAAAGATCGTCAAATATAATAAATAATCCGAAAAGATTTCAAAACCCCAAGCAAAATAAATGCAATTGATGATTCTCATGAAAAATATAACTGTCCAAATGTATTTTTTTCGTAAAGATCGTCAAATATAATAAATAATCCGAAAAGATTTTTTTTGAAAAAAGTATTTCTTCTCTAAGAAATTCGTCCCCAAAGTGTGCGCGGGAAAAATAATGGATATTTTTCTTTCAGGATTTAAATCACAGTCCCCAATCTTCAGACAGCAATAGTGACAAAGCTTTAGAGGAAGAACTCACAAATATTTTCAAGAAATTTGATCTTTTGGAACATCCTGAATACTTATCACACTCACAGGGATACAAAGCTTTATGTTGGGCTCTTCAGGAAAAGAAAACAGATATAGCAAAGTTATTAGTTGACAAAGGTGTTCCCCTTAACTTAGTTGACAAAGGTGTTCCCCTTAACTACTCAAGAAGAATAATTGAAACAGACACTCCTCTTCATTCAGCTATCTTGAACTCAGATATTGAATTGGTCAAGCTTCTATTAGAAAAGGGTGCAAATCCTCTGGCTATTGAAAAATCAAGAAATAGAACTGCACTTCATGTTGCAGCAATAGTAGAGAGTGTAGATATTGTCAAACTTCTTTTTGATTATGGAGCTGAGAAATCTGTCAATGTCCAGAATGTAGCTGGTCTCACACCTCTTCATATTGCATGTAGAAGAAAATGTTTAGAGATAGTAAAAATTCTTCTTGATAAAGGAGCTGATATAAACTCTGGAAACGATGATGGATGCACACCCCTTTTTTGTGCCATTGCACAAAACTGTTTAGAAGTTTTCAATTATTTGGTAAATCATGGTTGTGATTTATCAGTACCAGAAGGGGAGAGAACAGCTCTACACATGGCTTCTCAATTTGGAAACTTAGAAATGGTAAATTATCTTTTAAAGCATATTAACATTAACCATCAAGATAAGGATGGTTGGACACCTCTTACATGTTCTATTAAAGGACAGGCATCTTTAGAAGTATTTCATTCAATCATAGAAGCTGGTGCTGATATAAAAGCAAAGTTGATGGATGGGACTACAGCTCTGCATTTAGCTTGTTATTTTGGTAATTTAGCTATGGTTAATTATCTAGTAAAACACATTGATATCAACTCAGAAAATGATCTTGGAAAAACACCAATTTACTTTGCAATCAAAAATAATCATTTAGAGATTTTCAATCTACTTCTGAAACTTGGAGCTGATGTAGCAGTTAAAATGAAATCCAACTTCACATGTTTACACGTTGCTTGTGAATTTGCTAGTATAGAAATGGTTTCGTTTCTACTATCCCATATTGGCGTTAATTTGCAAGACAATAAAGGCTGTACACCACTTCATTGTGCTATTGTAGGAAATCAGTTGGAAGTATTTAATCATCTTATAAATTCTAATGCTGACATAACCATGTACAAAAATGATTCACCTCTACATCTTGCATGTGCAACTGGAAATATGGACATGATAACCTATGCAATGAAATATTTTGATGTTAATATTGAAAATGACATTGGTGAAACTCCTCTTCATGTTGCTGTTTCTCATGGATGTTTGGAAGCTGTGAAATTTTTGTTAAATACAAAAAATATTGATGTAAACCATAAAACCAAAGATGGTTCAACTGCTCTCTTTTTTGCATGTTATGATAAGAGATTAGATTTAGTTGAGATTTTACTTGAAGCAAATGCTGATGTTAATTTGGGAGATGGAACTTATACACCTCTTTATACTGCACTGATGAAAGATCCATCTCTAGATATCATTAAAATGTTGGTAAAATATGGTGCAGATGTTAACCTAACAAATGAGGCTTGTTACTACATGACACCTTTACACTATGCTTCTTATCGAGGTGATTGCAACGACATTGCAAGATTCCTTGTTGAAGAATGCAACGCTGATATCACACTTCGGAATTTTAATAATAGAACAGCATTGAACTTTGCAGCTTTTGGAAATAATCTCGATTTATTGAAGTTTCTATTAAAAGCTGGTGCTGACCCAGATATTCTTGATCTTAAAGACACATCACCTCTTTTATCAAGTTGTAGACAGGGACTTTATGAAATAGTCGACACTCTGTTGGAATACAATGCTGATACTAATCTGAGAACTATTAAACATGGAAGTACAGCTTTACATACTGCAGCTTTTCACAATCAGTTGGATATTATAAAACTTCTTCTAAAATATAATGCAGATATTAATGCTGAAGATAAGTATGGAAAAATAGCATTTCATAGTGCTTGTCAAGCAAAAAATTGGGATATAGTAACTTTTCTTCTGGATGCAGGTAGTAATATTGAAAAGGCAACAAAGTATAGAATGACTTTTGAATCAAGCAAAGTAGTGGAAAAGCATGTAGCAAAATTGAGAGCAGCAAATATTTATGTTGACAAAAACATCATGGTACAGTTCTTAACAACCCAAGTCAATGACTTCTATGAAGAATGTTTAAGAGAAGTAGCTTTGTTAAAATGTGAAAAACCTGGAGATCAGGAAAAGGTCTCTTTCTATGATATATTATCAAAACACCCAGCCCAAGTAGAATTCTATGCAAAAAACCCACAAATATCCAATTGTGTGAAATGGAAAGATCTCAATTTACAATTTCCCATATATGGTGATGTAATCTGTTGTAAATTTACCAAAGTTCTGAATTCTTTAAAAAATAAAAACAAAGCAAAGTATCGATGATACCAATATTGGACAAGTACTGCTGCACAACGTGAAACTATCTATCTATGTTCTATTATAACATTTCTTCAAAATTACCACAATGTTCAGATCTGTACATACCATTGAGTTTGTCCTTTTTAAAATTTTCAACAAATTTCAGGTTAAACTAATTTCACATTTTCATACCTAGGAACCTAGGTCTAGGTACTTCAATATTTTTTTTTTTTTTTTTTTAGGTTAGATTTTCACGTGAAAAAGAATGGAGGAGTTGCAAATGGGTAAAAATTATGAATAAATTGTCGATTCCTATGTAAAAAGTTGGGAAAAATCCAAATCTGAGGTCAAAACTCCGAAAAAATAACTGTAAAAGGTCGAAAATTCATTTTTAATGAAAGAGTTCAAAGATTTATACACAGATCGAATACACATACACTATTGACAACATTCCCACTCAAGAAATTTCATCCATTAAAGATCTCGGTGTCACTGTATCCAACAATTTATATACACAGATTGAATACACATACACTATTGACAACATTCCCACTCAAGAAATTTCATCCATTAAAGATCTCGGTGTCACTGTATCCAACAATTTATCCTGCTACCTGAATAACCTCATTAACATCACTCAGCTTGAGTGGGACCAGGAAAAGCCAGCCTTTGGTTTCTCTTGTAAAAATCATATCACCAGTCAGGCAGTATATTCATTTGCTTCTTTTTCTAGGTGACATACTGTGAACTTTTGTTAGGTAAATGTGGGTACCTGCCTACCTCACTAAGTTTTAATAAAAAATAAAATATTATATATTTCAAGGAAAGAACTGTCTGATAATTGAAAATAATTTGAAAGAACAATAATTACCTATAATTTAAACAAATAAATACAAATTAAATAATTAATAGTAATATACACTTGAGTTTCAAAAGTAGCAGCATAATCAGGTAATGTGCTTTTCAAGAATGTGGCTAGATCTTGAAGAAATACTTGCTATGGAGGATCAAACTAGAAGTGTTGGTATTGGATGAAATTCAAGATTCTCAGAGCTAAATTGTTCTTGGTGCTCCATGAGTGTTGTTGGATCAGTTTTTCTCAATCATAATGATGTTTATTTGTTTATTGCAGTTGAGCCTTATTTTTCTGTCACCTGTTTTTTTTTTTTTTTTTTTTTTTTTTTTTTTTTTTAAAACACCCTTTTTTACCTTTTTTTTAAATTTTTATAAAACTTGTTGAAAACTTGAAAATAAACAAAAAAGTGCGTCACCACAAAAAAAAGTGCGTCACCAATCGATCAAAGCGACCGAATGAGAACTGTACAAGTCCCAAGCAGAATCTCAACCTGATGAAGGATAGTGGGGAATGTTGGTGGAGAGTGTCCCCTATAGGGGGAGAACCTCAGGTATGTGGTATGTGCAACAGGTTTCAGAATACTTGGTGTCTGGCTGCTACCAGCCATTCAAAATCCCTAGACGAATACTTTGCCTGAAAGTGATCATGATCTGTATTAAAGGCCGGTCCCATTTGTTTGGAAAAAATAAATAAAAAAATATTGTGTCTTGTGTAAGTGGAAACACTCTCATTTAAATTACCTTGTTTACAAGGACACTTTGTGTCATTTCATTAGTAATCTCGTCACGTGTAGTCAAGTGGGAACACTGTCATTTAAATTACGTTGTCTATAGGACATTCGGAAAAAAATCGTGTAAACTCTCAAGTAGGCTGATGTCCACCTCTGTGGTTGAGTGGTTAAGAGCCAAGACTATTGACACTCTCAACCTGATCGTGTAAACTCTCAAGTAGGCTGATGTCCACCTCTGTGGTTGAGTGGTTAAGAGCCAAGACTATTGACACTCTCAACCTGGAAGTGCTGGGTTTGAATCCTGGCCAGGGCATAGGGACTCTTTTTCCAAGCGAGATCTACAGTACCCTTGGATCAGTGATTTACAAGTTAGTGTTCTTTGACCATTTCAGAGTACAGAGGGCAGTTGTAGTTCACCTCAAAAACAAAAAAGTACAAAGAACAAGAAAGGAACCAAACAAAGTGGAGCCCTGACAAACGGAACTTCTAGTGTTCATTCTGATGATGCTGACCAATGTAATGGAGTTCTGTACAATGGAGAACCCATAGCTTCTGTTGTCACCGTGCCCAACAAGTTGAAACATCTGAGTACTTCCCCACAGAATGCAGTGGTGTATCCTAGTATGAAACAGAAGGGAGACATTCAACTTGAAGATAAGCCTAAAAGGGACGTTAAAACCACACCACTAAAGCCCCAGAATGTAAGTTTAAAGATTCCTTAGCCCTCTGGAAGTTAAGACTCCATACATAAAAAGTCCACTCCGAGGCTTAGGTGTAGTGGCAAATAGCCCTAAACCCTAAAGGATGGGTTAAGTTTCTACGAATCTGAGAAATTGAGAGAATTGCCACGCAATAAAATGAATTTCTCTGTGACTGATAAATTATTACATGAAATACAATATGTATTATTATGTTCTTTTCATTTTGATTCCAGGCCCGAGTGAGTGAGCTGAAGACTCCTGGTACTGCAAAACGTCTCTCCATTCGATTAGACATGAATACTTCACAGGGTAAGTAACATTTCTGTGGATAATACTCTTTTCTCTCTCTCTCTCTAAAATAGGCCACCTTTTTAGAGTAAGTAACATTTAGGACTAGATGGCCCATTATGTGGCCACAGTTGTACCAAAGTACAATATTTTTAAGAACTGGATGGTGATATGTATGTATTTTTTTTTTTTTTTTTTTTTTTTCGTCCCGAAATCGAAGAGAGAAGGAAGACAGGATAGGAGAAAGCCAGCCGTTCCGAGAACGAACATTATCCCATCAGGATAAAATCCGTCCCGGGCGGGAATCGAACCCGCGGCCTAGCGCTTACAAGGCAGACGCGCTACCAACTAAGCTAACTAGGCTGGCTGTAATATTATTGTTTTCAGATGTTGAAGAACACTTGGCAACATTGGCTTTGAATCCTAAAGTTCCATTTGATGCAGAGAAGAAACCTATACAGGGAGTGCTGAAACCTTCCCCCCTACCAAGTCCCATAAACCCATTCTATGGCAAGAAAAAAACAAGACCAACTCTCATTTTCTAATATCCTTGGGGGAAATTTTTCTCTTCCAATTTTGAGTGCCTTCTTCAAATAAAAGATCTCACAAAAATGATGGTGGAAAAAATTAGTTGTTGCTATGTCTGTGTCACCCTTAAAAAAAAAAAAAAAAAAAAAAAAAAAAAAAATCTGGTGTGAACATCACACGACTTTCTAATACATTTGCAAATACGTATTATTCTATCTTAAAATACTCCCCGTTTAATAAGGAATTTAGGAATCAGATAATGTATCAAAGAAATTCGATTTTTTTTTTTTTTTGAAAAATTTTCAAGTCTGAAGCAACATTGACTTTGGTTGATATCTGGGTGAGTGACTGTCCGATTTTTACCAAATGGTTACAGTTGCGTCCTTAGACCATACCGGTATATCATACCAAATTTCATCACTTTACGACAAAACGTTTTTGAGATATTTTGTATACCACCTTTTCCCACTGAAGAAACTTTGACTTTGGTTGATATCTGGATAGGTGACTATTCAATTTTCACCAAATTGTTACAGTCACGTCCTTGGACCATACCGGGATAGCATACCAAATTTCAGCACTCTATGACAAACCGTTCTTGAGATATTTAAACCTGTGGTACATACATACAGACCATGGGCTAAAAATCACTTTTTCACATCAGGACCAATTGCAATACTTTCATTACTAGTATAGCTTGCTATACTGTAGTAATAGAAAGTAAAAAGTATAAACATAGGCAGTTCTTGCCTAAATTTTTGGGGGGGCTTGATTTTGAAGGTACACCTTCAAAATTTTGATTTAGCTTTATGTAAAAAATTTAGTGTGAACATCACACGACTTTCCTCATCCTATTGAATGATGCTTATTTGAGTATTATTTTACCCTAACTTTTACCGTATCTCTAACCGTTTAGTCGGTATAGCTGAAAACCGCTTGTATAAAGGCAAAAGTTGGGAGATAATGGGAGGGTATAGGATTATAGATAGTAAATAACTCGGATGTTGTATGTTACTTCTATTCACCCTGATTTAACAGCTCTGTTATTTCCAGTTGGACTATGATACTTTGATAATTTTTTTGTCAAAGTGAAAAATTAATATTAATCAAATAAGTAGGTATTGAAGACCTGCCTGGTCCTTATTTTTTTATACTGTTGATCATTGCAATGTTACTTTTTTGTACCAATTACAAAACAAAAATGTGTTAATAATAAACTTCAAATACATATTTACAAAATGTAGATTTTAGCTCAAGTGTTTTGATCTACCCAAGTCTTTCTCTCTCTTTTAATTTGAAGCTCTGATTGATATGCATAGATGAAGGTTTTTGTTTTATTAGCCTCATCTTCAAGATGGTTGGGCCTGTGTACCAGGCCAACCCAAGGATCCTATGCTTGACAAAATACCAGCAATACAATCAGAAATCAAATTGTGTGACTCAAAATTGCAAATTAATAAAACCTATAGGAAATCTGATTTTAGAAGGGTTGTCCTAAACACAACAAAATTGATCAACTGAGCTAGGCATACACATAATAAATAGAAATAATTCTAGTAAGCTAGATGGTAAAAAATGATCATTTATTTTATTTTTTACATATTGAAACCAGTGAAAATAAAAACCTTACAAATACAAAACTTACAGTAAAAAATAGAAAAGAAAATAAAACATTAAAATTGAGATAAATACAAGTGGATAAAATACAGTCTTGGAGAAAGCACCAATAGTACTTGTATCTTATAGGTACTGTTCTGAACTGATACTATTATTATAAATAACTCAACCAAACAAACAAAATTAGGTGGGTACTATCTCTACATTTGGATTGCCATATTCATCTCATTCCTCATAAATCCAAGGACTTCAGAAACAATAAGACCATGTATGTTAGGACTATAAGCAAGTGCAGTCAGTCGTACAATATCATCCACTCCAGCTGTTTGTAATGCCCGTGTTAGTCTTGCAGCTAACATAGCTTTCTGGGCAGCAGTGAAGTCATCTCTAATTATTTCATAAACTGGTTTGAAATCACCTGTTGCTGTCATCCCAAACAACCCACCCAACAGTCCACCAACAGCTATTCCTGTACGGCCCAATGCTAAACCCCCAACAACTGCACCAATTCCTGCAAGAACACCACCTTTAATTGATTCTGTGAGTGTGACTCTAGCATTCTCATGGCTCATTACATCTACCACTACTCTTACCAACTCTCCAGCATCAATAGGCATGTTGATCTGAGATAGAAATCACTTGAAAATCTGATGTAACCTACTCAATATGTCCAAGCCAAATAAATTATATGACTTTCTATTTGCTATTATCTCTAAAAGTTCTATTTGCTGTTATCTATAAAAGTTCAATTGAGTCTAATGATAGAAAATGACAAGATAACTTCCTGCAACTGAGAAATCTGAGAATAAATGAATAATAGAATTATAGATCACGAGATTGCAAGATTCACAAGTCAAGGTAGATGAGTATTCTTTAAATTCTTTTGAAGTTTGAACTTTTGATAAGAAATTAAGATAAAGAAAAAGAATAGTGAATAGTGAAAACGAAAACAAAAGATTTTGAATTTATTTACCTAATATTTATACCTCATCAGCTGATTGGATTCTGGAGCCTGGGGCTGTGGTTATGTACCGGGTTGTGGGTGTGTTTATGTACCCGGCTGAGATAGGCCATTCCCGTCCTTTCTTGGCGTGTGGAAAATGATGTGGTAATTGATGATTCTCATGAAAAATATAACTGTCCAAATGTATTTTTTTCGTAAAGATCGTCAAATATAATAAATAATCCGAAAAGATTTTTTTTGAAAAAAGTATTTCTTCTCTAAGAAATTCGTCCCCAAAGTGTGCGCGGGAAAAATAATGAGATTCAAATTTAGAAATGCGCCCTACGCTTGGCAACATTGCGTGGGACGTAACCAACCATGAAAAAAGAAATTCTTCTGGCTCTTGCTAATCTGATCACATCGTTTTCTTTGGTTTTTGCGTTTTGTATCTGCTAATTTGACTGTTTTTCTGAGAATCCTGTGGTGGTGTAGTGGTCAAGGCGCTCGACTGGTTAACAGGAAGGCGTGGGTTCAATCCCAGCCGAGGTATGGAATTGTATCCTCAATAAAAATACTCATTTCATTAGCGTATAGGTAAACTTGTAATTTGATTTCTATTTTATTTTTATTTAATTTTTTATTTTTCATTTTTGTATGTTTTTTTTTTCTTTTGTATTGTTAGCATTCAGTTTTTTTTTTTATTGTAATAAATGGGACGTTGTCCCGTAAAATTTTGTAAAAAAAAAAAAAAAAAAAAAAAAAAAAAAAAAAATTTAAAAAAAAAAAAAATAAACAAAGTTACTATTTTTCTTCGTTTGCTAAGTGTGTAAACTCACTATTGATGATTCTCATGAAAAATATAACTGTCCAAATGTATTTTTTTCGTAAAGATCGTCGAAAATAATAAATAATCCGAAAAGATTTTTTTTTAAAAAAGTATTTCTTCTCTGAGAAATTCGTCCCCAAAGTGTGCGCGGGAAAAATAATGAGATTCAAATTTTTAAAGCGTAGGGATGCTTGGCAACATTGCGTGGGACGTAACCAACCATGAAAAAAGAAATTCTTCTGGCTTTTGCTGATGTGATCACATCGTTTTCTTTGGTTTTTGCGTTTTGTGTCTGCTAATTTGACTGTTTTTCTGAGTATTCTGTGGTGGTGTAGTGGTCAAGGCGCTCGACTGGTTAACAGGAGGGGGTGGGTTCAATCCCAGCCGAGGTATGGAATTTTATCCTCAATATAATTTGAGAATTTGACCACAATAATAGTAGTAGCCTACTGCTGGAGTAAAGGGACTTATCAGTCCTATGCGAGCAGTATAAATAAGCACTATTATTATTATATAGGTAGGTACCTACATAGGTAGGTAGATAGGTACCTACATATAGGCAGGTACATATGTACATAGGTAGGTACCTACGTAGGTAGTGTTTACATAAAGTGGAACTTTGAGCAGGGATGTTTGGTATGTGGAGATCCCTTTTTTTTACTACAAACTCCTAGATCCCGAAACTTGATTTGAAAAATGCTGATGAACTTTGAGATCTTCACCTTACCACCTTCAAACATACTACAAACTCCTAGATCCCGAAACTTGATTTGAAAAATGCTGATGAACTTTGAGATCTTCACCTTACCACCTTCAAACATCGAGCAATTTATTGGAAATTAATAAGAATAAAACGGAAGAACATCAGAAAAGTTATTCTTCCACGTAGCCACGTCTGCCACGAGTGCCACGTATAGTGATCGTAGTGTATGCCACGTGCCACGTACCAAGAAATAACAAATAAAGCAATAAGCAATAGGTTATAGGTACGAGCTAAATGTTTGGACTTTGGAAAATGGAAACAACACGGTCAGGTCAACACGCCAACAAGGGACAGGAATGGCCTATCTCAACCCGGTACATAACCACACCCTGGAGGCCTGGACCCGGAGTACCAACTACGCCACTGGTAAAATGAGCATAAATATTTTTTTTGGCAACGTTGTTTTGCTACATCTGGCAACATTGTTTTACCAAATGCAAATTGCAAATATGCAAATCAAGTGATCAAAAAAGAAAAAAAAAAAAGTCAAAATGGTGTTATGGTGATTGTGGTTCGGTGCGTTTCTTCGGAGGATAAATACAACAAATAATTTAAAATAGATTAATAGACTTTTTTTGTGAATTCATCAGTATAATACTTACCTTCACAACTGTAGAAATAATATCCAAAATCGACGTCAGGTTTGTTTCTGTGCAGTGTATTTAATTGATTGGTAATTATGCAGAAGTCACGTCCGTGGAAAAGAAAAGCTCCTTTTTGTATTTAACCTAACCCTATAATAAGACTAATCACTGCTCTAATTGTGAAAACTCCTTACGTTTAACCTAAGCCTTAATAACACTGCTCACTGCTTGTTTGTGCCAGTTCCTTTAGTAAGTAGCAATATTTCATGGACGTGACTTCTGCACAAGTACCCATTTTAATTCTAGTTGTAGCTGTACGTAAGTTCAATTGGATTGTAATATCAATGGGCACTAGTAATGTTCTTATGATGCTAGAAACTTGAGAACCCCCATCTACTGTATTCCTGCCAGACACAGACCATTTCTAATGGTGCAACCGTCAGGGACTCGCCCTTGGGTTTTAGTGTCTTGTTTAGGGTTTTAGTTAATACTATTGGTGTGTCCAATTCACTGTCAATCTGTGTTTCTCTTCAGTTTGTAGCTGATGGAGTTTTCCGAGCTGAACTTGATGAATTTCTTACCAGAGAACTGGCTGAAGATGGGTATTCTGGGGTTGAAATCAGATTCACACCTGCCCGTACTGAAATCATCATCATGGCCACACGTACACAGAATGTCCTTGGAGACAAAGGCAGACGTATCAGAGAGTTGACCTCTGTTGTACAGAAGAGATTCAAGTTTGCTGACGGAGCTATTGAATTGTATGCTGAGAAAGTAGCCACCCGAGGATTGTGTGCTATTGCACAGGCTGAATCCCTGCGTTATAAACTGATTGGTGGTCTGGCTGTCAGAAGGTAATTGTAATTTTTGTTGATTGATTTTGCTTTTTTTATGTGTAATCTAATCAAGTCAGAGATTGATTTAGGCAATGTCATGAAATTTTCAATAAATATCAGGTATAATTCTGATGTTTCTCTCTATTGTTTAAATTGTTATACTTATGCAGATGCACCTAGTACATTACCTGTTGATGCTTAGGGTAATGATAAGCCTTCATGAGCGTGTAAAGTTGGCGGGAAATTCGAAATTTTGATTTTTTTTCCCGCAACTTGTACAATCTGAATTCATTTTTTACTTCTTATCTCTAGTTTGCACGTTTTCTATTATACTTTTTATTTATATTAGATATTACAAACAAGCGAATTACAAAGCAAACAAAAGTAAATATAAAATAAATTTTAAAAATTGCCGCCGGGACAGCTATCTCACCTCGTCCGAGCTCATCTCAACCCGGTACATAAACACACCCCCAATCACCAATCCAAAAGCAAGTGCAAGTAATAGGTAAGTGTAAGTGCTGAGCTGCTGACATTTGCTCGGGACATTTGATGTGACGTCATCGCCTACGGGAGCGTATGCCGTGACGTCAAAGTTCACGATTTACCGGCAAAATGGATTTATCTCGGGATCTAGAAGTCGTAGAAGAAAAAGAAAAATTCCGTTGGTCCTCATTTTTCCTGCTTATGAATCGATTTATCTCGGGATCTAGAAGTCGTAGAAGGAAAAGGAAAATTCCGTTGGTCCTCATTTTTCCTGCTCTATGACTTTGAAACATCACCCAAGTAAGCGCAACTGATCTATGTGGAGAACATGGTAATGTTTCTGTTCAGCATTTTCCCACCTCTCATTAATGAGTGTACCATTTATAAAGAATGCACTGAAATAAAATTAACTAAATACCACCCACACAAAATATTGGGTAGGTAACATTTAAGTGTATGTCCATATCAGACACGACAAAAACTTCCAAGTATATTGAGGACTGTCCACATCAAATCAGATAGGTACTAAAATTAGGCTCCAATATCAGGCTTCAGACAGCAGTACCTTTAAGCTGATGGCCCACATTTAGAACACTCCTAAAGCAAGTATCTCCTCTTATAGGTTATAAGTTTTTTTTTTTTTTTTTTTTTTTTTTTTTTTTTAAGCATTTTTTGAAGTTGATTTTTCCTACTAATATTTTATTTATTATTATTACTTAAGTAATTTACTTAAAAACCTCATATCCTTTTTCTTGATTATTTTTATTTATGTGCCTATACTCGTATGTATACTAATCTAATCTACCTGTGAATATTTTCTATTTCAACTCTTTACAAATGTGCTGTGTCAATCAGTCTTGTTACCAGATTATTGAGTTCTAAGATTGTTACCAGAATATTTAGTTCCATTCTCAGCATTGAAATATTTAGTTCTCTGCTCTTTTGAGATTTGCGGAATATTCAGTTCTACACTCGTTACCGGAATATTCAGTTCTCCGCTCGTTGGCGAAATATTTAGTTCTACGCTCGTTTGCTGAATATTTAGTTCTACGCTCGTTATCGGAATATTTAGTTCTACACTCGTTGGCGAAATATTTAGTTCTACGCTCGTTATCGGAATATTTAGTTCTCCGCTCGTTGGCGAAATATTTAGTTCTACGCTCGTTATCGGAATATTTAGTTCTACACTCGTTGGCGAAATATTTAGTTCTACACTCGTTAGCGGAATATTCAGTTCTACACTCGTTAGCGGAATATTTAGTTCTACACTCGTTATCGGAATATTTAGTTCTACGCTCGTTATCGGAATATTCAGTTCTACACTCGTTAGCGGAATATTTAGTTCTACACTCGTTATCGGAATATTTAGTTCTACGCTCGTTATCGGAATATTCAGTTCTACACTCGTTAGCGGAATATTTAGTTGTACACTCGTTATCGGAATATTTAGTTCTACGCTCGTTAGCGGAATATTTAGTTCTACGCTCGTTATCGGAATATTTAGTTCTACGCTCGTTTGCTGAATATTCAATTATCCAGTTCTACACTCGTTAGCGGAATATTTAGTTCTACACTCGTTAGCGGAATATTTAGTTCTACACTCGTTTGCGGAATATTTAGTTCTACGCACGTTAGCGGAATATTCAGTTCGAAGCTCGTTTGCGGAATATTCAGTTCTACGCTCGTTTGCTGAATATTTAGTTCTACGCTCGTTTGCGGAATATTTAGTTCTACGCTCGTTTGCTGAATATTCAGTTCTACGCAAATTATCAGAATGATATAGCTCAGTGCTAAAATATCCTATTCATTCTTGTTCCGCCTTGTACCGTGTCCGTCGTTATTTACGCTGTCGTGTTTATACGATGTCGAAATGTTACGCCGGGTTCGCGGCGTTCGCGTGGTTGTGCAGCCAGTTGTTCGACGAACGTCAAGAAGAGGACATCGACTCTACAGTGCTAACAATGCAGTTCATCCCAAGAAGAAACATTTCTGCCTGGAGCCTGTGCGGAAATCCAACAGAGTTTGTCAGCAAAATGTGTTCGATTTGTCTCCGTCATTTGGTTCGTTTTATCTTTACCTATTACCGCCGACGATGTGTGTTTTACATCCGTACAATTTGGTCGTGCTCGTGAGAAACAATTTCAAATCGCATATTGAAATTGCCAAGTATTCGTAAGTCGAACGTACGTTGATTTTCCACGCCCGATGTGGAAAGCGCCGTTTGGTTTTCTGCCCTAGAGATTCCTTTGGTCCTTTCCTCCTGCTCTTTATGTTTTGTTTTTAACTCTCTCGGATCAAAGGTAATTATTATTTATCATTCATTTGCGTTCTGGTCTTTCTAACTTGAATTCCTCTTAGGAACTTAAAGGTAAATGTTACATGTAGTGTTAACTAATAGAGAGTTTCAAACCCACTCTAAGTAGTGCAGATCATGCTCTAGTCATGTGGTTACAGTCAAAATATTCTCCTTGATTAGTTATGAAATTGGAGTAGTCACATGCGTCACAGAGAGGTCACGCCTTGCTAATTCCATACAAGTGAAAGATGGGGTTTTGGTTATTATTTTGTTCAAAAGAAAGGAATTTCGTTCAGAAGTTTTTTCCTCACAAGGGCCAAGGAGGTGATTTCTAGTGCCTCGATTTTTTTTCTATGATTATGGAACTGACCTTTAGGACGCTAATTTGTTACAGACTCGAGGACTTGGGAGCTTTGTCTAAACGATGTCTTCCTATGATTATGGAACTGACCTTTAGGACGCTAATTTGTTACAGACTCGAGGACTTGGGAGCTTTGTCTAAACGATGTCTTCCAGACAAAGCAGAGAAAAGGAAAGGTCGAGATTAAGGATGGACAACTATGGCAGCAGTAGAGCCGGACCCCGTGGACGACGTAAGTACAAACCAGGTTGACTTTTTATTTTATGGACGAAAAAATTAGGTGCTTAGTTTAAAATCAGTGTATAGGATCGTACCTACTTCTCCAATTCCTTACAAATGACTCCTCCACCGGACCAAGAACCGTCCTGCGAAGTTACTCGACGATAAGGCCTCAGGAGTAACTTCCTTCTGTCAAACTTCTTAAAAAAAAAATGGCTCTCATTTAAAAATTGTTTGACCTGTGTTCTCAGCATCCCCACCCCGGAGACGTGAAGTGGACAACGTGGTGAAGAAAGCTAGGAAAGAAACTAGTGGCAGTCAGAGGACATATTGGGACAAGAAGATTTTGGAAGCTGAGGAAAAGGATCCAAACAGGTAGGTACTAAAAATCAAAGTTTACCAAGTCGAATCATATCGGTACTAAGGGGTTGATAGCATATTTTCCTGCTGGGATAAAGAGACATTTGAGTCCTATCCAGGCATTTGAAATAACATATATTCTGTAACTGAGTTCATCCTTTTGTTTATTCTTTACGTAAAATATCAGGGTTGAATGGTAGAAATTGTCCTATATAAGTAGGTAATAATTTTGACCTAAAATTTATATTTGTATATGTTACAGGCATTGTTGATTCCTAGGCTGCGTTGACTATACCTAAAACGCTCTGGCAATGGTGATTTGAAAACATAAAATCAGCTTGACTTAGGCAGAGTCAACAGTTCCCGTAAAATCATACCCAATAAAGGTCTAAATAAATACATTATTAATGACTTTAATGAGTTACTTTGTTTTCCGACAGATGGCGACACAGCGGCTTCAAGGAGCTCTACCTAGAGGACCCAGCAGCCCCCGGTGGGAGCAAGAAGGACAGAGATAGCTCACGCTCTCGCAGTCCTGTATCGCGCCGTACCCCGCCCTCCAGGTCTTACAAGTCTTCTCCCCCTAGCAGCAAATCTCGGACTAAGAAACCTATGACTCCTCCCCCTAGAGTAAGTAAATCCAGGGCTGTGTCCAGGATTTTGTCGAGGGGGGCCCGAGAGTACAAATAGTGATACAAATTTTCGGAGCTTACAGTAAAAGCGAAAAATTGAACTCGAGGGAAGCTGGGCGGCCCCCCTGAATATGGCCCTGAGTAGATCCTATATCTACATTGTTTTGAAAAAGTGAGTTACATAAGTTAGGATTGACTGAGTAAGCCGCTGAAAAGAGAATGATTCGCTTCACAAGGTGATATCACACTGAGAAGTACAGAGTAGGGCTGCCTGGAAGGGACTGACAAGACTGACCCTATTTAAATAGGAAAAGGCTAAAAAAAAAATACCCTCTTTATTAATATATTAAATTTGGTGTTTCGTATTCCACAGAGATCAGCGCGGTCAGAGAGTGTCAGCTCGGGTTCCCTGAGTTCATGTTCAGACTCACAGTGTAGTGTGTGTCTCCAGCATCTAGCCGATAGCAAGGAGGCACCATCTACGTCTACCCGGGACAAGAGACCTCCCCCGCCCAAGGAGCCGAAGCTGAGACCTGCTGCCCGCTCCCCCATCTCACGTAACCCTCCGCCCCGCAATAGATCCAGGTAGGTAGTTTGGCCCAGCCTACCTCTCTGGTCGAGTGATATATTTTCACTTATTTGACATCGATATTATTTGTGGATCAGGGAATAATAGGTCCTATGTAACTATGCTAATCTCGGTATCCTAAGACTTTTTTTCCCGTCGGTTTAACGTCACTGTATGTATAACGGCTAAGGTTTTTAGTGACTGCAGTTTTACCCTCCATTTGGCCACAAACTATCCACCTACTCATATTAACCTCATCCCAGCCTGAGTGTGACCGGGAATAGCATACAGCACGCTATTGCCCAGTTGGTTATCCATACAGATTCCAACCACACGCAACCTTTGCTTAGTTATTAGGATTTGGTGGATTCAAAGTACTATCACCGCTGACTAAGCCAAGACAATTAAGTAAGTTTTGTTTGGTCATTTGTGTTTCAGATCTCGTTCATTTTCGGTGCCAAGGTCCAGTAATCCTGTCCCTGTGGTTAAAGAGAAACCTCGCAAGAAATCCAAGAAGCGTGACCGTGAGAAGGTAAGAAACTGCACAATCCAAGGATTTTGCGTTTAGTATATTTGTTTCACTATAGATCTTGGACGAATTGTCTTTGATGGAATTTGGCAGAAATATTTATCACATAGGAAAATTTCTCATTAAATTTTGGGCCTCATTGAGCCTTTGGGAGGGGTCTGTAATGGAATTTGGCAGAAATATTTATCACAAAGAAAAATTTCTCAAGCGTCAATGTTCTTAGGTACTTGAACTCTCACTCAACCACTAATATTTCTCTCCCGCTCCACAGAGTAAGAAGAAGGACAAGCAGGCGCGCGCCCCCACCCCCATCGTTCACATCAAACAGGAGTCCTTCTCGGATGATTCCTCCTCCCCCTCCCCTCCCACCCCGCGAATGACCTTGAGCGAACGGTTTGGCAAGATGGCCCAGTGGTCTGTGGATCGGGACCTCAAGAATCATCGCAATCTGAGAATCACTTCAGGGGGCCTGGATCGGACGTTACGCGTGGAAATGGATGAACCCCCTTCCCCGCCTATGTCGTTCCAACCGTGAGTACCGTAGAGACGCGAATAGAGCTTCGGTGGTTTTCGTGAAAATTCGTGGATTAAAAAATAACCGAAGCTAAAGGAGGACAGAACTTCGGTGGATTTCGTGAAAATTCGTAGATTTTCCATTTTTTTTTTTTTTTAGACGCTTTAAGTTTTTATGATGGGGTTCATTCTCGGAACGGCTGGCTTTCTCCTACCCTGTCTTTCTTCTCTCTTTGCTTTCGGAACGATAAGCGGTAAGACCTTAGCATTGGCAGTCATTAGGTCGCTGATTCGATTCCCGCGGACTCCATCCTGAGCAGATGGAGTTCGTTCTCGGAACGGCTGGCTTTCTTCTATCCTATTCTCCTTGTCTCTTCGATCTCGGGACGACAAAACCTCAGTAGTTACAGTTCTCTCTATCAAAGACCTCTTCATAAAATAGTAATTATGAAACATGGCGGACCTCTTGATTTTTTGTTTATCTTTATAGAATAGAATATGTATACCTCATTTATACTGCCAGGATGAGATTGAAAAGTCCCTTTACACCCGCAGTCTAAATTTATAACAATTTGAATTTTTATTTATTTTCAGCCGTCCCCCGGCATCGAACCACGCTCTCATGGAAGACGGATCTTGGGATGATGTGCGGGTACGCTATGCCTACTACAAGGAACAAGGCTATCTACGGGATCTCACCCTGGCCGACTATATGAAATGGGAAGAGTGGTGGTACAAGTATCAGGACTGGCTGGACAATGAGCGCTACTTCGAGTCGCGGTAAGTGAAAGGTTCTAGGTTCGAATCTTCTGACTGACATTTTTTTTTAGAGAGAGAGATGGGTGTTTCACCGCCGTTTTTATTTCGTACCAATTAAACAGAACTGCTACATGTTCGTTGTTTTTCGAATCTTATATCGAATCTGAACTAAGAGGGGGCACTGGTTAAGTTCCGACAGGTTCTTTAAGGGATTTAACCTCACACCGATGGACATCTGGGCGAATTTATAGAGATCATTATCGGCTTCGTACTTGGTGTTTCCTCTCTATAATCTCTATACATCCCCGTTTTGACTTCTTTTTTTAAATCTGTTTCATTTTCAGGGCGGCCCATGCACACCCACACGCCCGCAGGAGACCCCCCCGTCCCACCCTCTCCATTACGCCCCCTCCCATGCATGGTATGCCCCCCCATGCCGGTCTGCCCCCGCATCATCCTCACCATGTTCTACCTATGTGAGAGAGCAAGTAAGTGCCCCCCTCCAGAAAAGCACAGTACTCACGCAATTTTTGAACAATTCAGGTTTTTCCGAGCCCCTTATGTGTGTGATGGGTTGATATTTAGATCATTGCTCTATCTATGTAAGTAGTTAAATACCTATGTGAGAGAGTAAGTGCCCTCAGACCTAGTGATCAGCACAAAACTCACGTGATTCCAAGATTTTGTGAAGACTTCAGATGTGAGTCCCTTATTACATATGTGTGAATGGTCGATAATTAGATCAATGCTTTATCTATGTCAGTAAGTGCTTCCCCTAATAACTGATCCAGTAAATAGCACAACACTCCCCGATTTCCAATTCTGAAGGAATTAGTTTTTATTCCTCGAGTACTTATATGTGATAGAATGTTATTTAGAATGTTGAAATCAATGTTTTCCGCAATATTCTCATATCAAATAAAGGAAACTACCTAACTCACTCAATGAGTGCAAATTTCGCTCCTAAAAATATTGTACAAGAATTTATTAATGGCTACAATCAGAGTTTTAACTCGGTTTAAGTTTAACTCTCGGATTGAGCAGAGCAATCTGATTGGTCGATTTCAAAATTTTCAACCAATAGATCGGTTGCGCTTACTTGAATGATGTTTCAAAGTCATAAAGCATGAAAAATGAGGACCAACGGAATTTTTCTTTTTCTTCTACGACTTCTAGATACCGAGATAAATCGATTTAAAAAATACCGGTAAATTGATATTTAGATCAATGTTCTAGGTATCTATGTGAGAGAGCAAGTGCCCGCCCTCCAGACCAAGTGTAAAGCACAATACTCCCCCAATTAGTGAACAATTCAGGTTCTTTGTGAGCCCCCTTATGTGTGTGATGGGTTGATATTTAGATCATTGCTCTATCTATGTAAGTAGTTAAATATCTATGTGAGAGAGTAAGTGCCCTCAGACCTAGTGAACAGCACAAAACTCACGTGATTCCAAGATTTTGTGAAGACTTGAGGTGTGAGTCCCTTATTAGATATGTGTGAACGGTCGATAATTAGATCAATGCTTTATCTATGTGAGAGAGTAAGTGCTTCCCCTAATAACTGATCCAGTAAATAGCACAACACTCCCCGATTTCCAATTCTGAAGGAATTAGTTTTTATTCCTTGAGTACTTATATGTGACAGAATGTTATTTAGAATGTTGAAATCAATGTTTTCCGCAATATTCCCATATCAAATAAAGGAAACTACCTAACTCACTCAATGAGTGCAAATTTTGCTCCTAAAAATATTGTACAAGAATTTATTAATGGCTACAATCAGAGTTTTAACTCGGTTTAAGTTTAACTCGCGGATTGAGCAGAGCAATCTGATTGGTCGATTTCAAAATTTTCAAACAATAGATCGGTTGCGCTTACTTGAATGATGTTTCAAAGTCATAAAGCATGGAAAATGAGGACCAACGGAATTTTTCTTTTTCTTCTACGACTTCTAGATACCGAGATAAATCGATTTAAAAAATACCGGTAAATCGTGAAGTTTGACGTCAAGGCATACACTCCCGTAGGCGATGACGTCATAATTTATGACTCCCGCTTCGTTTGTTTGTGCGCAAGCGTTTCTGCGCATTTTGACGTGAAATCTAACAACTCTTTGAACTTTTTCACTAGAACGGTAATTGAAAATTGAATTTTCGACCTTTTAAAGTTACTTTTTTGGAGTTTTGACTTCAGATTTGGATTTTTCACAACTTTTTACGTAGGAATCTTAATAATATTTTCCCAATTGCAACTGATCCAATAGATTGCTTAATCCAAAAGTTAAACTTGAACCCAGTTCAATCTCACTTTGTGGATCCGGCCATAAGTGAACAAACATAAAAACAGTTTTATTGAAGGACTTGGGCAAGGTTTCTTGATCAAAACGGACAACTAACAGTAACTATTTCAAGACAGGTAGTTCTGTTATACTTTAGAGTTCAATCTCACTTTGTGGATCCGGCCATAAGTGAACAAACATAAAAACAATTTTATTGAAGGACTTGGGCAAGGTTTCTTGATCAAAACTGACCTTTTGTTAATAATATTTTCCCAAGTGCAACTGATCCATTAGATTGCTTAATCCAAAAGTTAAACTTGAACCGAGGTCAATCTCACTTTGTGGATCCGGCCATAAGTGAACAAACATAAAAACAATTTTATTGAAGGACTTGGGCAAGGTTTCTTGATCAAAACGGACAACTAACAGTAACTATTTCAAGACAGGTAGTTCTGTTATACTTTACTATTGTTTTCTTGGCAAATAGCGCTGTTGTTTCTTGTTACAGTAACTTCATAAGATATTTTTGACCTGATTTGTAACTAGAGATGGTAAGATTGGTAAGTCTTGTATAAACTTGCCCCCTAAATTATTAGACAAATAGCGCTGTTGTTTCTTGTTTCATTATTGTACATTAACTTCATAAGATATTTTTGACCTGATTTGTAACTAGAGATGGTAAGATTGGTAAGTCTTGTATAAACTTGCCCCCTAAATTATTAGATTTTTATATGTAGGTCCCTACCTAAAATTTATTTACATTTATACTTCTTTTTATTTATTAGGAAAATAATGAAAAACATGAATTTTATTGTTTATTTTAAGTTAATATAAATTTCTTTTTGTATGTCACTTGAACCATTGTATGATCGTTACAATGTCTATGATTTTGTTTCTTTGATATTACAGATATCTACATGATTTTTTTATCAATACCATTTGACTAATTTCTTTTCTTCTAACTAAGGTCTTAACTTTATTTTCATAATTCATATGTAACTCTATAAAATATAATTTGGATCTTTTCGTTGATGTCCTACTGTAGTGAACATTCATTCTGTATTGATACAAGAGATTCAGTAAAAATCAGTCCATAGTAAACTGGGTTTCTTATCTGGGACTCCTCGAATTAAAATATTTTTTGTAAGGTCCATCCTCCATAATGTAATGTAATGTGTTTAACGTTCGTTGTTCTACCACACACTACATAGAATATGAAATATGTAAACATTAGCTACATATTAGGTTCCATACAAAGGCTCGCTCATTACCAACCAACCTCAGTGCTGTAGTGGTTAGCACGGTGGACTCTGAATCTGGAGGTTGGTGGTTCTAGTCCAACTCAAGTCATGGAATTTAGCGTAGTATATTTAGCAGGGAACTACATTTTCGACGAGCGTTTATGTCACAGATAAAATCCCTTATTATCAAAAATAGATTCCTTAGGGATATATTAGCTCGTCTTGGTTTTGATTGGCTGTGAGGCTTTCCCTGAGGTAGCAGGTTTCATGTAGGTTTGTTTAACGTTCGTTGTTCTACCACACACTACATAGAATATGAAATATGTAAACATTAGCTACATATTAGGTTCCATACAAAGGCTCGCTCATTACCAACCAACCTCAGTGGTGTAGTGGTTAGCACGGTGGACTCTGAATCTGGAGGTTGGTGGTTCTAGTCCAACTCAAGTCATGGAATTTAGCGTAGTATATTTAGCAGGGAACTACATTTTCGATGAGCATTTATGTCACAGATAAAATCCCTTATCATCCAAAATAGATTCCTTAGGGATATATTAGCTCGTCTTGGTTTTGATTGGCTGTGAGGCTTTCCCTGAGGTAGCAGGTTTCATGTAGGTTTTCCTATAGAAGTCGGCAAACAGGACAAACATGAAAATGTCCTGAGGGAGGGCGATGATAATGAGACTCTTGGGATAGTTGCAGTTTGGAGTCAACAGGGCCAGAATAGCGTGCAAACCGACGGCGACAAATTGCATCTGTGAAGAATGGCGAAATAGAAGATATCATTGAAGATCATACATAGGTATTAGGAAAAGTTACCTACAACATTATGGGAAAAATTTGCACTGCATCTTTCTGACTCCCCATTGACTTCACGTGATGGTAGTATGTTTTTAAAGGCTCCATTTCTCGAGTGAGTCACTCAGTATCTCTGACCCTTCACTTACCATCTGTATCTGAGTGAGGTACTTCTTCCACCACACATTCTTGTACTCTGGATTATACAGGGTTAGCGAGTAGTACGAATACATGACCACGTGTATAAAGCAGTTGATCGTGCCGAAGAATACGCCGTGGCCCCCCGGTACGAATTTGACGGCCAACCAGGCGAACATAACGACGGCCGTGTGATGATACACATGCAGGAAGGTCACCTGACTGTCCTTCTTACGGAGAACGAAGAACACCTGGTGGTAGGAATTGTAAACTCAGTTAGAACCGATTTGGATACTTTTAAGTGATTTAAGACGGGCATTATAAAGGGTGTCCCAATAAGAACGCAAGATTTGAAAGGGCCATAACTTTTTCATGCGTTGTTTTATCTTGCCCAATCTTTAACAGATTGATTGTAAACATATCAAAATTAGTCATCATGGAGTCTAAAACGGTTCAACAACGCGTTAGCCCAGTAAAATCAACACATTATCACTTTTGCGCGAGCATCTCAAGTGATTTAAGACGGGCATTATAAAGGGTGTCCCAATGAGAACGCAAGATTTGAAAGGGCCATACCTAACTTTTTCATGCGTTGTTTTATCTTGCCCAATCTTTGACAGATTGATTGTAAACATAGGTATCAAAATTAGTCATCATGGAGTCTAAAACGGTTCAACAACGCGTTAGCCCAGTAAAATCAACACATTATTACTTTTGCGCGAGCATTTTCCTAGTCGTAATCATGTCATTTTCCATTTAGCTGACGAGAAATTGCCTCGATGATCAAATCATGTAATTCTACCCCCCCTAGACTACTTTCTGTGGGGTTATATGTCATTTTCCATTTAGCTGACGAGAAATTGCCTCGATGATCAAATCATGTAATTCTACCCCCCCTAGACTACTTTCTGTGGGGTTATCTAAAGTCAAATGTTTACACCAACAAACAACAAACCCACACCCACTGAAGCATTGAACAGTGAAATTGAACGCTGCAACAACGAGATACAGCCTGATTTCTTCAAATTTGTCATAATATTTTTTTCCGCAAAAAAGAAAAAATCATGCACTTAAGGGTTAAATGGAAAGTAAAAAATATGTCAGATTTCTCCCAAGGAAAATTAACTTACCTCTATGAGGAAATACGAGTTGAGTAATATTTGAGCCAGGTTGTATAATATGATGGCGGTTTTCAATTCAAAGGCTTTCCTCTTAGCCATGAATTTGGGTCCTAAGTAGAGGACGGTAATATTGTAGACAACCACCAGGACTAGCACAGCAAGCGGGGAACCCATGAAGAACCTAGGTTGTATAATATGATGGCGGTTTTCAATTCAAAGGCTTTCCTCTTGGCCATGAATTTGGGTCCTAAGTAGAGGACGGTAATATTGTAGACAACCACCAGGACTAGCACAGCAAGCGGGGAACCCATGAAGAACCAATCCTTTACCCTGGGATCTGGAAAAGGAGGCACATTTTGATTGATTGATTTATTTCAGAGGATTGATAGAGGGAACCGTATCTGCGAAGGTCTTATCGTCCCATAATCAAAGAGAGAAGGAAGGCGGGGTAGGAGAAAGCCAGCCGTTCTGAGAACGAACATTATCCGTTCAGGATAAAAGTCGCCTTGGCTGGAATTGAAAGTCTTTCGGAAGACTTTAGCCGAAAGTTTTTGAGGATTTTCCTCGGAAATTTGTTATTATTTGTTTTAAACAGTAGAATAAGCAGGTGTACGGGGGAGTAAGGGTAAGAATAAAAATTACTGACTAAATATAGAATATGAAAAAAAATTTACCTGCATATTTCTCGATTTTATTGTAGTAGTCAACTACTGATTGGATGATAGTTGCCATTTTGCCTCGGTCTTCTTTTTCGCCTTTTCGTCAAAAATGTTTCACACAGACTCCCAAGTTCCAAACTGTTATAGGTAGGTACTCAAAATGACAGTTTCAAATGCCGTCTAAACCATTGTTAGTTCACTCTTCACAATTTCGGTATCTTATTGGTTGAGAAAGATGCTGTGTTTTTAGTGTCTATGTATGTCACTCACTTGTCCACATAAATTTTCCACGAAATCTGATTGATCTTCTTTTATGAAACATTTTTTTTTCGACCCAGTTATGGACGGATTTTTACAACTTTCTTGGACTGTTTGATTGTTTTTATAAATTTGTAGCACATGTTTAGCAGTGCCTCTATACTAGGACTGAATCATAGAAGAAAAAAAAATCCCTTCTTGCAAACTATTCCTTTAGTAAAGACACTGTACTGTCAGCTCATAAATCTCTATCCCTCCATTCAGCACTTCAATAATTCCCACAACTTCATATACTTCTCTATCCCTTCATTCTGCACTTCAATAATTCCCACAACTTCATATACTTCTCTAATTTGTCATAGAAAATTTTGCCAAAAGAAAACGAATGTACCATTAAAGTCGAAGAGGTTATTTGTCTGATTATTGTTCCATATAAAATTTTAGAATGTTTACTTCTCAAATCATCTAAGAAGTCCATTTTTTTCCACGGGGGACCATGCTTTAATAAACAATCAAATCTTGCGTTCTTATTGGGACACCCTTTAAAAGAAACAGTTATACTGATGTGTGAAAAAAGGCTTTTGCTAAGTTTTTTTTTTTTTTTTTTTTTTTGTGTTTTTTTTTTTTTTTTTTTTTTTTTAAAATAATTTTTTTTTTTTGAAATTTTTTTTAGTGTATTTCGTTCAAACTAACTGTTTATGTTGACAGTATAGGTAACTAGAAATTTTAATATTAGTTTGTATTTGTACTTACTGTATCAACGAGATCCAGTACTCTCGAGAAGAAAAACAACCACACAGCACCCGCCCTCTGAAATTAAAACAAAACACAGAGTGAGGAAAATGCAAAATCCAACCCTTCAATGAAATTCTGGCTATGGCCCTGCTTTGTGCCCACTAGTTTTTTTTTGCCGGTAATTTCAAACCCAATGACCTCAAAAAATTAGAAAAGTGAGATTGTACTTACCGATCTCCCGAGAGGGGTATCTGAATAGTCAACCTCCATGCATGTGAACCTGATAGGGTCCCCTGAGAACCATTGTAGTCTGAAACACTGGGGGGATAGAGGGCTCATTTACTTCAGCGGAAGAGAAAACCCTGGTGGAATGTTTTTAGAGAGCTTTTGACTTAAATAAATAACCCTTAAGTTCATACCGTATCACATATGATACATGAACTTCTCGGTACCACTGCTGCGATCTGTTAGACTTTTTTTGAAATTTAAAGATATCATTGAAGATCATACATAGGTATTAGGTCCAGTTTTTTTTTCGTTCTGTGTATGTTTTGTTGGACCTTTAGATCGCCTTAAGGTAGAAACACACTACCATCACGCCAAGTGAAGTCATAGGGAGTCAGAAAGATGTAGTTCAAAGTTTTCCCATAATATTGTAGGTAATTTCGTCCAGGAAAGCCTCACTACTATCACATCACGTGGCGTAACGTGATGGTAGTGTGGCTGTCCTGAATGAAAAGTTACCTACAACATTATGGGAAAATTTTGCACTGCATCTTTCTGACTCCCCATTGACTTCACGTGATGGTAGTATGTTTTTAAAGGCTCCATTTCTCGAGTGAGTCACTCAGTATGGAATGTTTTTAGAGAGCTTTTGACTTTTGAATAATAGATCTAAAATAAATAACCTACCAGACCTATGCAAAAAAAAAATAATATTTTATGAACTAAATTTGTATGGTCGCCGGGTATCTATTTCAAGGTATGCAATGCGCTCAACAATAAACTCAATTGTCCCGTGAGAAAGAAAAAACTGATCAGGGTATATTGGAAAACTTTTCACATTTTAATCGCAATAGTTCAGATTCTCATACCTACAATAAAATTTTGTAAAAATTTCATCGTTGAAAAAAGCTTTTCTCGGAATATTCAAGCAGTCTTCCATTTTCCATTCCCACTCAGCCATTGGTTCCATTCTTGTACAACAGGATGGCCACTTTGCCCAAATAGAAGTACGTGTAGAAATCATCATACGAAACATAACTACCGAAGTTTCTGCCGACCGTACATTGCCAGTACGGACCGTACGTGTTGTCAAAGTGCTGCTTCACATGGCCCGCCACTTCGCGCTCTATGTTGTACTTCTCTAAGCCTTCCTTGGCGGCATTGACGGCAGTTTCTTGCATGTCTTTCTCCATTGTGGTCTCCTTGATGAGAGCCACTTTGTTTTCGGCTTTCAAATAGTTTTCCTCCGGTGGCGGAGGCGGGGCTCCACCTTTGCCTTTTTTGGGACCCATGACTTGCCGATTTTAATCGTTCGGATTTTCCTATAGTCGTTCGATTTTAAAGGTAATTTTGAAACTAGAACTTTTGATTTCTATTTATTTTTTGTCTCAAAATAGATAATAATGTTTGAGCATTGTGCTGGCTATACTCTGATATTTTTGTTAGCTAGATTTTTTTTTTCAGGCTCAATCGAAGATTATTGTTCTCTCCAGGCTGACTGCAGTAAGAAAAGTACCAAAAGGGTCACCGATTTTGATACATACATAACTAATACCTACTAGGTATTCGGTCGATTGGAATCCTCATAAAAGTAGGTACCTACCTAAGGTAAGGTCAAAGAATTTTTATGGAAAAAAACTAGTAAGGACATGATTTGATCGATCATACACTCTGTTTAAAGTTAAGTGACGTTAAGCTTGGTCACAATCTGGGCGGGTGCCTAAAACCATGTCAGACTGTTAAAACCCTTAAGTTCATACCGTATCACATATGATACATGAACTTCTCGGTACCACTGCTGCGATCTGTTAGACTTTTTTTGAAATTTGTTATTATTAAGTTTTATGTTTCGGTCGTTAGATAGAAAATTAAATTTTTGGCAAATTTTGGTTTGCCCATTGCTCGGCTCATTGTCAGGGTTCATTGAACTCACAATATGTGGTTCGTTGACCTTCGAAATGCATTTCATAATGGAATCATTGTTAAAATTGTTAATTAGGTGGACTTTGCACGTTTGTAGATTAGGTCACAAAAGTCAAATAACTTACCGTTCTAGTTCAGGTGTTGATTTGGTTTCAACTCGGAACAATACATTTTCATCTTCCTTGCCAAATTTCAAGTCTCTAGCTCCTACCGTTCTCGAGATATTTTGTTTACAGACAGACACACGGACACACAGACACACACACACGGACCAATGGCTGAAACTTTGGATTTAGGCTCTAATAGGGACCTCAAAACGTGTTTTGGCACTAAAAACTGACCATCGAAATTTTGACCCGATTACATTACTTTCCTTCCTATATAAGCAAAGTAAAAATGGTGAAAAAATACGGATTTCCCGATTTTTACCCGGAACAAAACAAAGGCAATACTTATTTTGAAGTCGACTCAACTTCACAAAGAATTTCTTTCTTATCTTTCACACACCTATAAAAATCCTTACAGGTAAAATCAAAGTTAAACATTATCAGTAATTCTGATCTGATCTGATCTTTTTAAACTTTTTTTTTTTTTGTAATTTTTCCTGTTTATTAGTCAGTTCCCGTATTTTCCATAGATTTGGAAAAAAACCGGAACAAAGGTGTATTCCGGCGGAACATTTAATTTTTGACAAAAATACGGATTGTTCCGGGAAATAACGTACGGTTGGCAACCCTAGGTTAAAATTGGATTGTACGAAACTATTGTATGAGTCTGCTTTATGGTTATAACCAACCGGAAAAAAGGTCTTTGAACTAATATCTCCGTATTTCAACTCGAATAGGTACGCATTGGGGGTTGCACTTATAAGGAAAAACTTACTCATATTCTCTTTTATTTTTCAATGGGAAATGTCAATTGGCATGCCAGGTATATTGCAGGGTGCACCTTTATTTGCATATAATATAAAGTATAGTTATGTCTGTACCCTAACCAATACCTAAGTAGGGCTGAATGTAGGTCACGATACCTATCACTTTTTTCCTAAATCTAATATATAAAAATGAATAGGTATTTGTTTGTTTGTGTGTTTGTTCGAACTTTATGCCTGGCCAAACCGCTCATCCGATTGCTATGAAACTTTGTCAACTTATTGTTTGCACTCCCGTGAAGGTTATAGGCTATTTTCCGGTTCGTTTTTGTTAAGCTACGCCGAGCAAGACCACTAAATGGATGAGTGACATGAACGGCCATGCCTTATTTCGGCTAGTACTTGATAAAAGAAGTATGCTTCTTTTATTAGGTAATGAATAGGTACAAAATAGATTCCATTCCAACATGCATTTTTGAGATTTTGGACCAAATTTACCTGTCCATCAAGAAAACTCCTCAAGTCCTCACTCTATTTTGATTTCGTAATGGTAATTATTAGATAGGTACCTAAAATAACTATCACAAACACATGACAAAAATATTCAATAACTTTATTACATCAATTTTTACATTTACACGTCGAGGTAGGTAAGTATAGTGAGAATATTAATGGATTTTGAGTAAAATGGAACAATTGTTACCTTAGGCTCATTCTGTCTATGTCGTAGCATGTCCATTCTTTAGTATGTCTTCTATTAGATGGACAAGAGCAGATAGATAGTTAGCTAGTTACACAGTATTTAGCCCCATACTTAGGTACAGTCCGATCAAAACACATTGAAACTTGGATTCGAACTCGGGACCTTCTACATTACAAAGCAACAAAAATAATAGAAAGTGAAAAAAAAATCCTGGTTGTTGAGTTGAGATCAATGTTGGTTACTTTCGGGTGGTTGGACTTCAAAACAAAGGATTCCAAATATCACTATCTTTTCCTCGGATTCTCCTTACCAGTCAAGGGCCTTTACCACTTTTTGCCTCTATTGAAAATTCAAGATAATGGAATTAAAGAGGGCAAAAAGGGATACTTTTTTATCAGGAGAAATTCAATGGGTTTCAGTGGAAACTTGAAGAAAAATCGAATTGAAAAAATGGTAGTTTTTAAAGAGATACTTGTTGTTGTTTTGTTGTCGGTGTGCTGTTGTTGTTTTGTTGTTGGTGTGCTGTTGTTTGTTTTGTTGTTCGTGTTGTTTTTGGAGCAAAATTCGGCGCGGCGATAGAAAGAAACAGGTGGACAGGGATTCATAGTAACGTTGTCGGTGTGCTGTTGTTGTTTTGTTGTTGGTGTGCTGTTGTTTGTTTTGTTGTTCGTGTATTTTGTTTATGATGGTAAAGTTTTCCCTGGGTGATAGTCGAGACCCTTACAAGGGAGATACGCTACATTCCAATCTAAGTAGGCTGCCATAAAAAGAATTCTTTTGTATTATGAATACCTATTTTGTGCCAAAATTCATTGAAATAGGACTTAAGGATTCCGTTTGAGAGGTAGTATATCACGTTTCAAATTAGTCCGAATCACGAACTCCCGAAATACCGCATGCAAATGTCAAAAATCTCGTGTGAACATGGGTACTTTTCTATCAGGAGAAATTCAATGGGTTTCAGTGGAAACTTGAAGAAAAATCGAATTGAAAAAATGGTAGTTTTTAAAGAGATGTGTGAACATCACACGACTTTCCTTATCCTATTGAATGGTGCTTAATTTGGATGTTCTGTTGTAACATTTACAATACCTATCTCTAACCGTTTAGTCGATACAGCTGAAAACCGCCAAAAAGCGGTCAAAATACCGCTAACCACAGCACATATTTCAATTACGTGTGAACATCACACGACTTTCCTTATCCTATTGAATGGTGCTTAATTTGGGTGTTCTGTTGTAACATTTACGATACCTATCTCTAACCGTTTAGTCGATACAGCTGAAAACCGCCAAAAAGCGGTCAAAATACCGCTAACCACAGCACATATTTCAATTAAACGTTTTGTGTTGCATCCTTGTCACATATGTGAACTACATACCAAATTTCAAGTCTTTAGCTTATACTGTTCCTGAGATATTGTTAAATAACACCGAAAACCGCCAAAAAGCGGTCAAAATAGCGTCAAGCGTTGCACCGATCTTAACCAAAAGTTTAATACATACCAAATTTCAAGTCTTTAGCTTATACCGTTCCTGAGATATTGTTAAATAACACCGAAAACCGCCAAAAAGCGGTCAAAATAGCGTCAAGCGTTGCACCGATCTTAACCAAAAGTTTCGTGTCGCATCCTTGTCACAAATGACAGCTGCATACCAAATTTCAAGTCTCTAGCTGTTGCCGTTCTCGAGATATTTTGCTTACAGACAGACAAAAGGACAGGCAGAAGGACAGACAGACAGACACACGGACCAATGGCTGAAACTTTGGATCTAGGAACCTCAAAACGTGTTTTGGCACTAAAAACTCACCATCGAAAATCTGACCCGATTACATTAGGTACTTTCCTTCTGTAGCGGCTTCACTCAGCCCTACACACGTCCCTCAAAGCCTCTACGTTACCTACCTCCTTGATCGATATCGGCTGAATACACTTCCTATAGGATAAGGAAAGTAAAAAAACTACATTTACTACCTATGTAGGTACTAGCTAAGAACTAAGAAGTAGGTAGGTCGTAGGTATTTTGTTTTGTACTTATTTTTAAAGGTTAGATGTATGTATACTTACCACAATACAAACATGTTATTGAATCCAATTTGCAGTACGGTCTTCAGTATCAGTTACATTTACCTACCTAGATACTCGTACCTTACATTTACGCCCATCAATCCTACTGGTAAAGGTACCTATTTAACTGTTCAAATTGGTAAAATCTATTATTTATTTCTATGTATAAGTCCCTTGCCTAATAGATTTATAGGGGGGAGTTCAAGCACCTTTCAATTTAGCCTCGGGGAAAGGGAAATGTCACAATTTACATTTACGGTATGTCATGTAGGAATAGGTAGTAGGGGTCACTGTCTTTTAAGACCTTATTCAAACTTTTAGCTTTTAGTAGAAGTCCCCATTCTCTTATGACTCCCGCTTCGTTTGTTTGTGCGCAAGCGTTTCTGCGCATTTTGACGTAGTCGTAATCATGTCATTTTCCATTTAGCTGACGAGAAATTGCCTCGATGATTAAATCATGTAATTCTTCCCCCCTAGACTACTTTCTGTGGGGTTATCTAAAGTCAAATGTTTACACCAACAAACCCACACCCACTGAAGCATTGAACAGTGAAATTGAACGCTGCAACAACGAGATACAGCCTGATTTCTTCAAATTTGTCATATTGCCTCTATACTAGGACTGAATCATAGAAGAAAAAAAAAATCCCTTCTTGCAAACTATTCCTTTAGTAAAGACACTGTACTGTCAGCTCATAAATCTCTATCCCTTCATTCAGCACTTCAATAATTCCCACAACCCAGCTCAGGAGGGCATTCTGGGTTTCTCTGATGGCGATGGCGTAGATATCTGCCCTATTGGACTTTGGCCTTCGGTGTACTCCAGTAGGTCTTCTTGTAGAAATCGAAGAACAGGAAGAACATGAAGATGTCCTGCGAGAGACCGAAGTACAACATGAATTGCGGGTACTTGCAATTGGAGGAACACAGTTGGATGGTACAGTGAATTCCGCAAATGATGAACTGGAACTGGAGACAGAAACATGAGATAGAAGAAGAAGGAGGAGAATAAGAAGAGGAAGAAGGAGAGGGAGAAGAAGAAGAAGGAAGAGAAGAAGAAGAAGGAGGAGGAAGAGAAGAAGAAGAAGAAGGAGGAGGAGGAAGGAAATTAATTTTTTCTTTTGTGTTGGCGTAAACTAAAAGAGATAGCACCTTATTTAGATTGTAAAAAAGACTCTATGTAGCTACTCTAAAATAAATTAGATAGGTAGGTACCTACTTTTGAGGTGTGTCCACACATGTTCGACCGGCCGTCGACGGCTGGTCGACTATGTCTGGACACACCTTTAGATATGTCTCTAATCCTACGAGACAGAACTAAAAAGAGCAATTCGTTATCAAAGTAGGTACTTACCAGTTGTAGCTGAGTGATGTACTTCTTCCACCACAAGTTCCATTTGTTCTGAGGATCGAAAGCCGAAACCAGGTAATACCCTTACCAGTTGTAGCTGAGTGATGTACTTCTTCCACCACAAGTTCCATTTGTTCTGAGGATCGAAAGCCGAAACCAGGTAATACCCGTACATTACACCATGCACAAAACTGTTCACGGTTCCGAAGAACGCTACTTGGCCTCCTGTGAAAGAAAAGAAATGGTAGGTAGTTAAGTTAACACTCCATTTTTATGTAAAAAAAAGCTGTCAAGTCAGACTGAAACAAACTTCAGTCAAACAGAATTTTTTGTAGAGGTTTGACAGAGGAAACTGTAATGGCTAAAAAAGAAGGAAGACAGGAGAAAGGCAGTTATTCCGGGAACGAACTTTATCTTTTCAGGATAAAATCCGCCCCGGGCGATAAACGAACCTGCGACCTAGCGCTTACAAGGTAGACAAGAACGAGCGAAAGAAGGAAGACAGGAGAAAGGCAGTTATTCCGAGAACGAACTTTATCTTTTCAGGATAAAATCCGCCCCGGGCGATAAACGAACCTGCGACCTAGCGCTTACAAGGTAGACAAGAACGAGCTCCCTCCAAGATAAATAGGCTCGCGTCGAACAACGTCGTCAGACTTAAAATTAACGTAATGAAATCGCGCCCGCGGCCTGATTGAAAACATAATAAGCTGGAAAATAAATCTTCAGTTTCTCTAACTCATTTCTCCTTTCTTTGCACAGGGAAGGAGAAGCCAGTCGTTCCGAGAACGAACCTTGTGTGTTTAGAATAAAGTTTGTCCCGGGTGGGAATAGAACCACGACCTAGCGATTATAATGCAGGCACGCTACCCTCCAAGCCATGAAGTTAGCCTGTCACTTTGTACTGTTGACTTTTCGAAGTGTAATGTGCAAAGTTTTACTCAGTTAATTACCTAATACTATAATACCTACCTACTCATTTTACAAATTTATTACTGAACTTTAGCAAAACGCTGCGCTGGGAACCGGTGCATAGTGCATACTGCATTCGACATTACAAATCTACTTATCTTTATCCCCATAATAATGACAGATCTTTATTCACATACTCGTAGGAGTTAATTAATTGATTTGTATGCAGTATGCATCCATTGCATTAGCAGATTTGAAAAGAAGAACACATCAGAGGTAACAGAATTTGCACTAAGTAAAAACTGCTTGAGGTAGGACTGTCAAGTAAAACTCCTATTTGAATAAAGGTGTTGAAAAGAGCTAATAGTCATGCAGCTAGATTTACTAATAAAAGGACTCTCAACCGTGAAATATCATGAATGCTCGTCAGAAGTGTCGTAAAAAAGTACGCCGAAATATACTGCCGTCTACGCTCTAATCTCCAATACCTACAAACCTACATATTTATGTACCTTACCACTTACCTAGCTAATAGGTGTGTAGGTATATCTATAATAGTCCAGTAGGTATGCGGTACAAGATAGCTAATTATAGGTATAATCAGCAATGTCCAGTAGGAGTAAACGATCTCTCAATATACATTTTGAATATTAAGTACCTACTCAAACTGTTGGTTTTTTAGCTCAATGATTTTAAAAAAAATGAAGGGGCAACAATAGGGTTGCCAACTTTTTTTTCGGCATATATGGTACAAACTAGAAAAATCTGGTGTGAACATCACACGACTTTCCTCATCCTATTGAATGACGCTTATTTTTGGGTGTTCTTGTTCTTATAGCCAAACTTACAATATCTCTAATCGTTTAGTCGGTATAGCTGAAAACCGCCAAAAAACGATCAAAAACCGCCAAAAAGCGGTCAATATACCGCCAAACGCAGCACCTATCTCAACCAAACGTTTTGTGTTGCATCCTTGTCACATTTGTGAACTACATACCAAATTTCAAGTCTCTAGCTTGTACTCCAGTTTGTTAAAAACACACTCATCCGTTTTCCCATAGTGCAGCGTGATGTGTGCTATTATTATTCTAGTCCACGTACCTACATAATGACGTGCAATCTCATCTTGGAACAATGTGATCCCAATATAAGATTTTGTCTGTACGGGACACTTTTAAACCTGAAGTTATAGACTCTTTTGGCTGATGGGTATTGCCTATTACCTAAGGCCAGCCACGCACTATGAAGTATACCTGACAGGTACACCTGATCAGGCCCACCTGTTAGGTCTAACTGATAGTGTGTGTGCCCATCAGGTATCAGGTAGACCTGACAGGCGGACCTTTACAGCCGTACCTGTCAGGTCTACCTGATTGTGAGTGGCTGGTCTAACAATCCTCAAGAGGTATGTAATATTGAACTAGCCTTTAACACTAGACTCATGCACACTCAAAGTGTGTTCATTAAAATGGCTTTAGTTTGGAAGTTTGGCAACCTATGGAATATCGTCTTATTTTCCACCGGCGCGCGGCCCGACGCAGCATGGCAGAAGGTGAACCAAGAATTATATTTTATGCATAATTTTAATAAAATAAAATTTATCGCCGTAAACGAAAAGCATAATTATTACGCCTGTTGTGTAGTATGCCTTTTTGGCTAAGAAATTTTGTATCGCCTCTTTATATTTATTTACAGTCATTGTACAAACATTGCGAGGTAACTTGTTGTATAGTTTTAAACATTGTGATTCAAAGTTTTTTTGTATTTTTGTGTAGTTAGTTTTTTGTTGGCACAGTAAATTGTTTTCTTTAGCTCTCGTTTCATAATTGTGGATGATTTCAAAGTTTTCAAAAATGGTTGTGTAGTGTTTTTTTACAAACATGAGACATTGTAATATATAAAGACATGGGAGTGTTAGTAGTTTTTCTTCAATGAATGTTTCTTTGCACGAATCTGTGTATCCTAGTCCGAATATCGCTCTAATACATTTCTTTTGAGCAATGAAAGCTCTTGTTGCACTGGCTGAGTTTCCCCAGAAAATGAGTGCATAGGAAAGGTGAGATTGAACATAAGCGTGATATGCGCTTAATGCAGCTTCTTTGTGAATGGAGTCTTTTATTGTTTTCAATGCATATACAAAGCTGTTAATTTTATTTGTTACATTTTCTACTTGATTGTGCCATGTAAGGGTCTCATCTACATGTAATCCTAAGAATTTAGCAGATGGTGTATTCTTTATTGTAGTGTTATCATATGTCAGTTCTGTTGTCTCATTTGTTGTCTTGAATTTAAAATGTATTAAATTAGTTTTGTCAATATTCATCTTGAGATTGTTTGCATTGAACCATTCCATAAGTTTGTCGAGGGAAAAGATTATTCTTTCATTTATAAGATTTCTGTCATTGGTTTTAATAATTACTGTGCTGTCATCTGCATATAGAGTTATAAGATATTTAAGTAATTTAGGAAGTTCATTTATATAGAGCAGGAAAAGTAAAGGTCCTAGAATAGATCCTTGTGGTACTCCTTTAGTAATTTCAGTCCAATTCGATGTAATTTTATTGTATTGCTTTTTATTATCTTCAATTATGATTTCTTCGTATGTACCATCGACTATTCTTTGTTTTCTTTGTGTAAGATAGGATTTTATGAGTTCAGCAGATTTACCTCTGAATCCCATATTGTATAATTTTGTTATTAGGGTGTTAATGTCAACAGAATCAAATGCTTTGCTTAGGTCAAGTAGGAGGGCAAATACTATTTCTTTTTTATTTAATCCGTCAAATACTTCTTTAAATAGTTGATACATGGCATTGATAGTAGATTTTGCCTTTACAAATCCATTTTGATTAGGTGTTATAACTTTATATTTGTCAAGGAAATTAAAAATTCTGTCATGCATTGTCCGTTCGAAGATTTTTGATATGTTGGATATAAGTGCTAATGGTCGGTAGTTTCCTAGTTCTTCTCTGGATCCTTTGTTTTTATAAATTAGTTTTATATTTGCATATTTTAGTTTTGTTGGAAATTTCCCTTGATCAAAAGCTTTGTTTATTATTTTAGATAGAGGTTCAGCTAATGTGTTTGCACAGTATTTAAGAACTTTAGTAGGAATAGTGTCCGGCCCAACTGAGTTAGTGTTTTTTAGGGATTTTATTATCTTGTATATTTCAATTGGATTTGTGTGTCGAAAAATAAATGTCTGTGTTACGTGTGTCACAAGATTCATGTCAATTTGTTTGTCTTTGTTGACATTTGGGCATATATTTGTTAATTGAATATTGATTTCATCCAATTTTTCATTAATTATTAAGTTTTCCTTGTCTTTGATCTTAATCTTTTCCAAAGTTCCTTTATCTCTAATTTTAGATTTTCCTGTTTTTCTTTTTGTGACCATCCATGTAGCTTTGATTTTATTTTTAGCTTTAGTTATAAATTGTGTATTATATGTTTTTTCTGCTATTTTCATTTCATACTTTAGTTTGTTCTTGAAGTCATTATATTCTTTTCTCGTAGTTCTTCCTTGTATCATATTCTTGTATAGTTCTCTTTTAGTTCTAAGTTTGTCTTTTATATTTTTATTAACCCATTTCTTTTTATTTATATTTTTACAAGGTTTTATGATATTCGGGCATATTTTGTTCATGTGTTCTGTCAAGATTTATACACTGTCAAGTGATGAATGCAATTTCTGAAGATTTTTGTCGGATAGATTTCTATATTCACAGATTTCAGGTGAGTTGTCAATATCAGTATCGTCAACTTGTAAAGTGCAAATCTGTCCTGTGTGATCGGATAAGCTTGTATAAATGACATTTATTTTGCAATGTTCTTCTGTCCGATTAGTAAATATATTGTCAATTGCAGTTTTGCTTTTCGTTGTGATTCTTGTTGCCTCGTGAACTGTTGGGTGTAGATTATATTCCTTGAGTATGTCTAAAAATTCGATTGTATTATTATTCTTTTTATCCAGTACATTAATGTTAAAGTCACCACAAATTAGTATATTATATTTTTGGTGATTGTATTTTATAATTATTTTTTCTAATATTTTGTTTAATTCAATGAAATATTGTCTTATGTTTTCTTCCTTTGGTGGTCGATATATACAACATATTACTGTATTAAAATGAGGTATAACTATTCCGGAGCATTCTAGTACTGTTTCTAGTTTTTCATTTGTAATGTCTTTGATGATAGTGTATTCAATATTTTCTTTCAAGAAGTGTCGGAAAAAACTCCTATTTGAATAAAGGTGTTGAAAAGAGCTAATAGTCAGCTAGATTTACTAATAAAAGGACTCTCAACCGTGAAATATCATGAATGCTCGTCAGAAGTGTCGGAAAAAAGTACGCCGAAATATACTGCCGTCTACGCTCTAATCTCCAATACCTACAAACCTACATATGTACCTTACCACTTACCTAGCTAATAGGTGTGTAGGTACATATATCTATAATAGTCCAGTAGGTATGCGGTACAATAGGTGTGTATCTATAATAGTCCAGTAGGTATGCGGTACAAGATAGCTAATTATAATTATAGGTATAATCAGCAATGTCCAGTAGGAGTAAACGATCTCTCAATATACATTTTGAATATTAAGTACCTACTCAAACTGTTGTTTTAGCTATTCTCCTCTTGGCCTCTCATTACTAAAAGGTCAGCAGATGGCTTACTTTCCACGAAATTATCTGAGGTTTTTTTTCCAGTTTGTTAAAAACACACTCATTTGTTTTCCCATATTGCAGCGTGATGTGTGCTATTATTATTCTAGTCCACGTACCTACATAATGACGTGCAATCTCATCTTGGAACAATGTGATCCCAACATGAGATTTTGTTTGTACGGGACACTTTAAACCTGAAGTTATAGTCTCTTTTGGCTGATGGGTATTGCCTATTACCTAAGGCCAGCCACGCACTATGAAGTATACCTGACAGGTACACCTGATCAGGCCCACCTGTTAGGTCTAACTGATAGTGTGTGTGCTCATCAGATATCAGGTAGACCTGACAGGCGGACCTTTACAGCCGTACCTGTCAGGTCTACCTGATTGTGAGTCGCTGGTCTAACAATCCTCAAGAGGTATGTAGTCTTGAACTAGCCTTTAACACTAGACTCATGCACACTCAAAGTGTGTTCATTAAAATGGCTTTAGTTTGGAAGTTTGGCAACCTATGGAAAATATCGTCTTATTTTCCACCGGCGCGCGGCCCGACGCAGCATGGCAAAAGGCAAACCAAGAATTATATTTTATGCATAATTTTAATAAAATAAAATTTATCGCCGTAAACGAAAAGCATAATTATTACGCCATTATTTCATTATTAAGTTTTATGTTTCGGTCGTTAGATAGAAAATTAAATTTTTGGCAAATTTTGGTTTGCCCATTGCTCGGCTCATTGTCAGGGTTCATTGAACTCACAATATGTGGTTCGTTGACCTTCGAAATGCATTTCATAATGGAATCATTGTTAAAATTGTTAATTAGGTGGACTTTGCACGTTTGTAGATTAGGTCACAAAAGTCAAATAACTTACCGTTCTAGTTCAGGTGTTGATTTGGTTTCAACTCGGAACAATACCTACATTTTCATCTTTATGTTAACTAGGCTAGACGGACTTGATTATACATTACAACAATGCATTATAGCTAGCGGTGATAGTGTTGAAATATCAATTTAACTAATCAGTTAGGTACCAGTTTTGAATTCTCGCGCCATGCGATTTATCGATATTGTAAATCGATAGTTCAGTATCGATTATTAGAACTCGATATCGATTCTTCTGTTTGTTATCGAAGTATGAGTAGACGGGTAGCTTGAAACTTGTCACCGAATAGAGGGTAAAACCCCCGTCACTAAAAACCCTAGAGGTTATATAGTGACTTTCAACCCCTTCAAAAAAAGAAGGAGAAGAAATAAATAAAATAAATACATTGTGAACAAGTACATAGTTAAATTGGATTGTACGACTATGTATGGTCTGCTTTATGGTTAAACAACCGGAAAAAAAGGTCTTTGAACCAAATAGTTTCCGTATTTAACTCAGTAGGTAGGTACTATCGATTCTTCTGTTTGTTCTCGAAGTATGAGTAGACGGGTAGCTTGAAACTTGTCACCGAATAGAGGGTAAAACCCCCGTCACTAAGAACCCTAGAGGTTATATTGTGACTTTCAACCCCTTGAAAAAAAGAAGGAGAAGAAATAAATAAAATAAATACATTGTGAACAAGTAGGTACATAGTTAAATTGGATTGTACGACTATGTATAGTCTGCTTTATGGTTAAACAACCGGAAAAAAGGTCTTTGAACTAAATAGTCTCCGTATTTAACTCAGTAGGTACATTGGTTGCACTATAAGGAAAAACTTACTCATATTCTCTTTTATTTTTCAATGGGAAATGTCATTGCATGCAGGTATTGCAGGTGCACTTATTTGCAATATAAAGTATAGTTATGTCTGTACCTAACAATACCTAAGTAGGCTGAATGTAGGTCATACCTATACTTTTTCCTAATCTAATACTTATATAAAAATAAATGTGTGTGTGTGTGTGTTTGTTCGAACTTTATGCCTGGCCAAACCGCTCATCCGATTGCTATGAAACTTTGTCAACTTATTGTTTGCACTCCCGTGAAAGGTTATAGGCTACTTTCCGGTTCGTTTTTGTTAAGCTACGCCGAGCAAGACCACTAAATGGATGAGTGACATGAACGGCCATGCCTTAAGGGTTTACTAGCAGAAATCCGGAGCGAAGCGACGGGTTATAGGCTATTTTCCGGTTCGTTTTTGTTAAGCTACGCCGAGCAAGACCACTAAATGGATGAGTGACATGAACGGCCATGCCTTATTTCGGCTAGTACTTGATAAAAGAAGTATGCTTCTTTTATTAGGTAATGAATAGGTACAAAATAGATTCCATTCCAACATGCATTTTTGAGATTTTGGACCAAATTTACCTGTCCATCAAGAAAACTCCTCAAGAAATAGATTCCATTCCAACATGCATTTTTGAGATTTTGGACCAAATTTACCTGTCCATCAAGAAAACTCCTCACTCTATTTTGATTTCGTAATGGTAATTATTAGATAGGTACCTAAAATAACTATCACAAACACATGACAAAAATATTCAATAACTTTAATACATCAATTTTTACATTTACACGTCGAGGTAGGTAAGTATATAGTGACATCACAGGAAAATAAAAAAAAAAAGAAAAAAAAAAAAAAAAAAAAAAAAAAAAAAAAAAAAAAAAAAAAAAAACTAGGATTTAGTCTTATCTATGATAGCAATAATAAAATTATTCTACAAGTGATTGCTACATTCTTTTGATCTACATAAATATGATGAATATATACCCGATTGATAAAAATAACCAATCAAAGCCCATCTCGAACAACCGATAATATGGGATTGATTAGGTAGGAAATGTAAGTAGTAGGGAATGATATTTGTAACAAAAGCAGTAATGCTTGACGTAATTTGCTCAACACAATTCAAATTCCCCTTATTTTAGTTGGTTCTGTTCCGACTTTAAACGATCACAAACAGAGGGATGATTGCTTATAGTCGGAACAGAAATCATGTCCTTATAATAGGGAAATCATGTCCCCCCATCGTTCGTGAAATCCCCTGGACTCTCAGCGAAATGATTTAACGCATAGCGGGAGTGTTGAAACAACAATAGGTTGCCACGGAATGCCTGTCCCATTTTTCTCATACTGAGGTTCTCTTGGTCTCTCATTTTTCTACCTATATGTCCCAATAATTGGATGTTATACTAATTTCCATTGAATTAGTGGATGTGTCATTTCTCCCATGTAGGTACTGATTCTCTCTATATTTTTTCTTCTTCTTTTTAATAAACCTAATTTATTCTTAATTTTACTAATGGACGTGCCATAATTTGCGTTTCTCTCTCTCCTTCTCTCTCTCTCCCTCTCTCTCTCTCTCTTCTGACCCTAAATAAACGGACCTCCATGTGAAAAGGTCCCTCAGTATTTGTTGAAATGACAATGAAATCGCATTCCAAGATACGGAAAATATGTGGTGTTCCCTCTCTAGCCATGTGTTCTATTCTTGGATCTAGGAGTTGGAGAGAACATGTCCGCATTTTAATACACTTGTTTTATTTATTCATACACAGGCATTCCGTGGCAACCTATTGTTGTTTCAACACTCCCGCTATTCGTTAAATCATTTCGCTGAGAGTCCAGGGGATTTCACGAACGATGGGGGGACATGATTTCCCTATTACCTATAAGGACATGATTTCTGTTCCGACTATAAGCAATCATCCCTCTGTTTGTGATCGTTTAAAGTCGGAACAGAACCAACTAAAATAAGGGGAATTTGAATTGTGTTAAGCAAATTGCGTCAAGCATTACTGCTTTTGTTACAAATATCATTCCCTACTAGGTACTTACATTTCCTACCTAATCAATCCCATATTATCGGTTGTTCGAGGTGGGCTTTGATTGGTTATTTTTATCAATCGGGTATATATTCATCATATGTAGATCAAAAGAATGTAGCAATCACTTGTAGAATAATTTTATTATTGCTATCAGAGATAAGACTAAATCCTAGTTTTTTTTTATTTTTATCCCATTGCACTATTAAGCGTCCCATAGAGGGACTTTTTCGGAATAAGTTCTACAGTTCATTGAACTACTTGCAAAGGTACATAAGTAGGAAAAATGTAGGTAAATAGATAGGTACTTACTGTGAGACTCGTTCTTTCCCAGGAGCCAGCCAACCTTCTTTTTCGGCGTATTTGGATCCTTAGGAGGTAACATACTAGCTGGAACATTGAACACGACACAGACACACCATGTGACACACTTGAAAACGCAGACACAAGAACAATGTCTTTTGTTGTTTCAGAAAATTATGAATATTTCGCACAGATGAATGTCTTAGAAACACACAAATTTCGAGTTCAAAAACACCGGTGATACGATCACCACACAGAAACACTCTTTATTATTATTTAGTCTCTTTATTTTCTCGCTTATTTGACAGCTAAACTTCACCAATGAAAATAGTGTTATGCACTGACTGAGTCAACCAAACAACTGACTCATGAATCTTTTTTTGGCAGAGGCTCAAGATACAATGATAAAAATTGGAAGAAAAATGCTGATAGTGATACTAATGTTGTTTATGAGAAAGATCCTGTCCTACACAAACATGGGGGTTATTGATGCACTTCTTAGTGTTGAAGTAAACATGAACGTGTTATTAACGGATATTATTTATGAAATACGCAATGGAGGGACTTCGGGGGTGTGTACCTATATTTCGTCATGTTTACTTCGAAAATCATCACCTTATATGTTGACTTTAATTTTTGTTTACATCTTTATGCATGAAAGTTAAACACGTGTTCATACAAGAGAATAAATATTATGAAGAAATATTATCATACCCTTATACTTGAGACAGGGTGGCCTGGATTACTTTGTGCTAAATTTGATGCCCCAATTTTCTCATTGAAGAAAAAAAGGACGGGGGAGAAAGAAGAAAGATAAGGAGAAAGAGGAGAAATGCAGAAGAAGGAAGAGGAAGAAGAAGGGGAGAAGAAGAAAGCAGTATCTACCCTGTACCCTGCCTATTCCTCCGTATTTTTCTCAGAATCTAATCTGCAAGTCTGAAGTCTGTCTGAGACTACAGCTTGACGTTTTCCTTTGAGAAAAATAGTTCTACCCCACATAGATTTCGAATATTTAGGTACCTACTGAACCAAGTCCCTTCGATTGACCATCCATCGCCACCACACCCGGATTTTGTCGTCAATAAATTGGACACACACGCACTGACAGGCGACAAATAGTTTGATTGCGAGTCGAAATGAAACGTCGGAATGAGCCAATTTGGCGGACGGTCAAGAATCCATTGAAACAATGGAGAGAGGACCCGCTGTCATTCAGGCTGTTACATTGCGATGTCAGCTATCAGCATGGTCTTCCTGTTCTTCGATTTCTACAAGAAGACCTACTGGAGTACACCGAAGGCCAAAGTCCAATAGGGCAGATATCTACGCCATCGCCAGAGAAACCCAGAATGCCCTCCTGACCTGGGTTGTGGGAATTATTGAAGTGCTATCAGCATGGATTTGGATCATCCTCCTCAGGGCTCAGGGGAGATCAAAAGGGGAATCGCCAATACCTAGTGGATATACTAAAGTTTATTGGACCGGAGCTAGGGTGCGGTCAGTTGAAAATTCAAATGCATCAACTTCGATCATAAACAATATGTTCAGAGAACAGGACTTCGATCTTTTAGGTGTGAATTATGAGCGATGAACCGTAAAGTGGAATTGCAAGATGTACTGTAACCTCAGCTTTATAATCTTACCCCTTCTACGTGTAGTAACTTAATCAGTAAAATGTTTGAATTTCAGCACTAAGTGAGTAGAGCGGTATTACGTTTGAGTGAATCCAGCAAACTGAGTTTCTGGGCTTCCAAGAGGCCCCAATCCTTCCAACACCGTGAGATCATGACACAGACACGGAAATAACGCATTGAGTTAGTCATTCAAAGAGCCGAACTAGAAAATTATCAGCATGGATTTGGATCATCCTCCTCAGGGCTCAGGGGAGATCAAAAGGGGAATCGCCAATACCTAGTGGATATACTAAAGTTTATCGGGACGGAGCTAGGGTACGGTCAATTAAAAATTGAAATGCATCAGCTTCGATCATAAACAATATGTTCAGTGTTCAGAGAACAGGACTTTGCTCTTTTAGGTGTGAATTATGAGCGATGAACCGTAAAGTGGAATTGCAAGATGTATTGTAACCTCAGCTTTATAATCTTACCCCTTCTATGTGTAGTAACTTAATCAGTAAAGTTTTTGAATTTCAGCACTATGTGAGTAGAGCGGTATTATGTTCGAGTGAATCCAGCAACCTGAGTTTCTGGGCTTCCTGAGTTTCTGGCCCCAATCCTTCCAACACCGTGAGATCATGACACAGACACGGAAATAAGGCATTGAGTTAGTCATTCATAGAGCCTAACTAGAAAATCTTTTTTAGGTTTGACAGAGGGAACTGTAACTGCTATGGTCTTATTGTCCCGAAATCGAAGAGAGAAGGAAGACAGGATAGGAGAAAGCTAGCCGTTCCGAGAACGAATATTATCCCATCAGATAAAATCCGCCCCGGGCGGGAATCGAACCCGCGTCCTAGCGCTTACAAGGCAGACGCACTACCAACAAAGCTAGCTAGGCTGGCAATAAGACCTCAGTTGTAACAGTTCCCTGCTGTCTATGAATAAATAAAACAAGTGTATTAAAATGCGGACATGTTCTCTCCAACTCCTAGATCCAAGAATAGAACACATGGCTAGAGGGAACACCACATATTTTCCGTATCTTGGAATGCGATTTCATTGTCATTTCAACAAATACTGAGGGACCTTTTCACACGGAGGTCCGTTTATTTAGGGTCAGAAGAGAGAGAGAGAGGGAGAGAGAGAGGAGGAGAGAGAGAGGAATCAGCAGAAAATACCTAGAATTAGTTGAAAGAAAATGAAGAAAGTTGACTCATTCATGGGAAATGTGATACATCCACCAATAACATAGACAGAGTTTTATGTATGGATAAAAACAGCAGAGTATACCTACTGAAGTAAGTATGTTTATTTACCGTGTCGAGGAGATCCAAAAGTCTTGACATGAAGCAAACCCAAACCATGGTTAATTTCTGAAAACAGAAATGAGATTTCATTATCACCTATGTATATATGTTTTTATGTACATATCTATTTCCTTTTTATATAGGTAAATTAAACAAGACTGTAAGTATTTTTTTTAAGAGGTTTGACAGAGGGAACTGTAACTGCTATGGTCTTTTCGTCCTGAAATAGAAGAGAGAAGTAAGAGAGGGATAGGAGAAAGCCAGCCGTTCCGAGAACGAACATTATCCCATCAGGATAAAATCCGCCCCGGGCGGGAATCGAACCAGATAGGAGAAAGCCAGCCGTTCCGAGAACGAACATTATCCCATCAGAATAAAATCCGCCCCGGGCGGGAATCGAACCCGCGGCCTAGCGCTAACAAGGCATACGCACTACCAACTAAGCTAACTATGCTGGCAGACTGTAAGTAAGTACCGAGAACGAAACTTATCTGTTTGGGATAAAGTTCGCCCCCAGCAGGAATCGAATCTACCATCTGCGGCTTACAAGTCAGACGCGCTACCCTCTAAGGTAACTACGTATAATGTTACTTCCACTATTTTTTCTTGAGTAGGTACCATAATGAACTGTTTCATTTTATTGAGAAGAAATAGGCTAGCTTTCCTATCTATGCCTTGCGGTCCACTATGCAGGGGTATCATTTGCAGTTCCTACGACTTAAGAAGATAGCGAACTTTGGGTCCTGCTGCCAAACAATCATAAAACTTACGCGTCGTGCCATGGGAGTATCGGAATAATCGATCTCTATACAATCATATCGGTAGGAGTCAGTCAGCCAAACTAATTTGAAGGACTGGAACACACAGTGAACAAAATGTTGGTTTCTTCTAAAAATAAAGAGACGCAGACGGTTTGCAAAAAATGTTCAACTGGAACTTCTCCTAAAAGGGATGCATATGCATGAGCATAAGTAAGTTTCGCAACAAAACATTTTAACTTTTGAAATAAAACCTGGGCTTTTGCATCTATACTATACTTTCCATACCAAATTCGACACAAAGAAGCGTACCTATTTACCTAATATTTCGGAAAATTGCCAAAAGTTACCCGGCGAGATTTACCCAGTGGAATTATCAAAATTCCACCTTAAGACCTTAATTTTAGTGCAGTTCGTTCTAAAAGCTTTGCAACCCAAAGCTGGCGGGTAGAACATACCTACTATGTACATGGATATGCTACGACACGGACCACAAGCGTCTAATGTAGCAGTTGTTCCATTGCTACGAAATAAAAATGGCGTTGAAATACTCATCATTTACAAGACCACAAGCGTCTAATGTAGCAGTTGTTCCATTGCTACGAAATAAAAATGGCGTTGAAATACTCATCATTTACAAAATATTATATTTCTCAATTATTTATGATTTATGATGTGTGTAAATTTATGTAACTGTTTATAAAATGAAATATACGTACATCTTGTAAAAATATTGTATTCAGCGACCAAATCAATCTTGTGGTTGTTATTAGACATAATTGGTGGAGGTGACAAAATTACTTCTTCATTTCGTCAACAGTCAGCTCCTATGGCGTAGTGGTCGCTGCGCTCGCCTTGGAAGTCAAAAGTTACCCGGCGAGATTTACCCAGTGGAATTATCAAAATTCCACCTTAAGACCTTAATTTTAGTGCAGTTCGTTCTAAAAGCTTTGCAACCCAAAGCTGGCGGGTAGAACATACCTACGATTCCGTGACTGGCTGTTGCGGGGCCCATTCAGCCTCGTGGGAATCTACAATTGTGTGCATCTCTATTTTGGGTTTTTGTTTACCCAGGTACCTACATACTTATATATTGCAACTGTAATTTCATATCAAAGCACGAAAAGGCAAAGTATCCATAAGAAAGAAGAACTATAGGAAAAGGAAGAAAGGATGCTAATTTTCATATGTAGTGGGGATAAAAATAATCTTTACAAAATAATAATAATAATCAACAGTGGGTCAATGGACTTTTCAGTCTTATCCTATACATGTACCTAGCAGTATAAATGAGGGATTTATTGAATAAATTTTATCCTTACCACATAAACGAGGTAGAAGTTGCACGTCATTTGAGCGACATTGTAAATTTTAATAATGGTGGACAAATTGAACGGCTTTCTGTTTTCCATCAACTTGGGACCGAGGTAGTTGACGAAGAATATGTAGGAGGCGAGAGTGACTAACATTGGTACCGGGGTGTCCATCAAGAAGTACTCCTTCATCCGTGGATCTGGAAGACAAAACGGTCTGATTAAATTTGGAACGAAAAAGTCTGTAGCGGGGGAGGCACTAAAACTAACGCAGTTTTAATTTTCTAGTTCGGCTCTTTGAATGACTAACTCAATGCGTTATTTCCGTGTCTGTGTCATGATCTCACGGTGTTGGAAGGATTGGGGCCTCTTGGAAGCCCAGAAACTCAGTTTGCTGGATTCACTCAAACGTAATACCGCTCTACTCACTTAGTGCTGAAATTCAAACATTTTACTGATTAAGTTACTACACGTAGAAGGGGTAAGATTATAAAGCTGAGGTTACAGTACATCTTGCAATTCCACTTTACGGTTCATCGCTCATAATTCACACCTAAAAGATCGAAGTCCTGTTCTCTGAACATATTGTTTATGATCGAAGTTGATGCATTTGAATTTTCAACTGACCGCACCCTAGCTCCGGTCCAATAAACTTTAGTATATCCACTAGGTATTGGCGATTCCCCTTTTGATCTCCCCTGAGCCCTGAGGAGGATGATCCAAATCCATGCTGATAGCTGACATCGCAATGTAACAGCCTGAATGACAGCGGGTCCTCTCTCCATTGTTTCAATGGATTCTTGACCGTCCGCCAAATTGGCTCATTCCGACGTTTCATTTCGACTCGCAATCAAACTATTTGTCGCCTGTCAGTGCGTGTGTGTCCAATTTATTGACGACAGAATCCGGGTGTGGTGGCAATGGATGGTCAATCGAAGGGACTTAGTTCAGTAGGTACCTAATAATTCGAAATCTATGTGGGGTAGAAATATTTCTCAAAGGAAAACGTCAAGCTGTAGTCTCAGACAGACTTCAGACTTGCAGATTAGATTCTGAGAAAAATACGGAGGATTAGGCAGGGTACAGGGTAGATACTGCTTTCTTCTTCTTCTCCCCTTCTTCTTCCTCTTCCTTCTTCTCCTGCATTTCTCCTCTTTCTCCTTATTTTTCTTCTTTATCCCCCGTCCTTTTTTTCTTCAAAGAGAAAATTGGGACATCAATATTTAGCACAAAATAATCCAGGCCACCCTGTCTCAAGTATTAAGATATGATAATATTTCTATTTATTCTCCTGTATGAACACGTGTTTAACTTTCATGCATAAAGATGTAAACAAAATTAAAGTCAACATATAAGGTGATGATTTTCGAAGTAAACATGACGAGATATAGGTACACACCCCCGAAGTCCCTCCATTGCGTATTTCATAAATAATATCCGTTAATAACACGTTCATGTTTACAGTTAGGCCTGTTAGGCTCTTCACTCACGGGTCGTAATAAAAGTGTCTTATTAAATTACTTGGGCCCTATTCACCGGACAACTCTGCACGTTCCCTCTCATTTAGTCCAAACGCAGAAAAGACGTCGTACCGTTTGTTGACTCGTAAAGTAAAGAGTGTAGAGTACGAGTAGAAACGCAAGAAGTGTTGAAAAGCATTTGACATTTGGAATCATCTCCGTCCAAAAGAAGGGCCATTTTCTGTACCTACCTATTACTGTTCTTAGAACATAACTCTATTCTCAGAGATTTCGAATAATGGTGAACGTGAACACCTTTAAGCTGTGTCCACACATAGTCAACGGCCGTCCATCGACGATCGATGTTAATCGACTATGTGTGGACATAGCTTTACTTATCAGTCTAAGCTGAACTTATGGAGCTGCACGGCTGTCAAAATTTAAGAGGCCTAGAAATTTGCATTAGGTAAGAGTTTGCATTGTTACTGCTCTGTCTACATCAAGATCAAACCACCTCCCAAGTACAAAATATCCTATCTCCATCTGTGATATTCCTGGACTGTGGAGTACACAGGATGAAATATCCAATGTCCATTTGTGATATATCACGAGGCTACGAGAGAGAGAAACGCAAATTATGGCACGTCCATTAGTAAAATTAAGAATAAATTATAGGTTTATTAGAAAGAAGAAGAAGAAGAAGAAGAAGAAGAAGAAGAAGAAGTAATATAGAGAGAATCAGTACCTACATGGGAGAAATGACACATCCACTAATTCAATGGAAATTAGTACAACATCCAATTATTGGGACATAGGTAGAAAAATGAGAGACCAAGAGAACCTCAGTTTGAGAGCAATGGCACATCCACTAGTACAATGGAAAATAGTATAATAACATTATGGTTCTACTTAGTATACACATGGGAAAATGACACATCCACTAACAAAATGAGAAAAAAAAGTACATACCTACTTCCACTCGGGACAAAAAGAAATAGAAACATGCCCTGTAGCTCTAATGAGCTACAGTGCAGTGATTGGAGATATGACACATCCACTAAAAGTACTAAAACCTTATAATCAAGACATTATCACTCACTTTCGGTGAGAACAAACAATAATGAATAGGAAAGCGGTATTAGGCAAATTAAGTAGGTACCTATTTTGTAAAAAAAAAAAAAAAACATATACCTACCTAATAATAAGACACAGATAAATATACCTACATAATAAAGATACAAACATATATCACTGAGTAACTATTGGAACATTCAGTGTATTTGTGTTGGCGTGAAAAACGAAATTCGTGTGTATTTGTCTGAAGTTTGTAAAATCAAAGTGATCTTGTTAAAGGGACAGGACGGAGGGAAAGGGGAACAAGATAGTCAAGGTGAAGGCCAACTTGAGAAAATAATGAATGGAAAACGAAGATGAAAAGGTTAAAAACATGACCTTTCGTGAAACTATGTCTAAGGGGAGAAGATTAATGTATGAGTCATATTATGGGATCTTATGGGGAGCTGGAAACTTTCCAGGAATACCGGTAAAACGTGTTGAAACGGGCATTCTACGGATCTTCCGGTGTTCCCTATTTTTTTTTTTTTTTTAGAAAATTCATTCTGCCTACACATTTTTTTAAACATTACTAAGGTGTCCATGTCCAATTGCCCATACGTCCCTCTGTCCCTAAGCGATTGGGAACCCTACAATGTCCCCCTTTAAATAAAATGAATAATGTTCATTGTATTTTGACTTTTGAAAATAATGTGCTCCTCTTAAAACACCAAAAAATCTCACTGCTAACCAGACTCTTTTTATGTTCCTCATTCCAGGTTGGAAAGAGTATAAGGAGTTAGTGGAGGAAAAGCCAGAAATCCCGTGGGATGCCGAAAAGGGAAATTAGTATAACATCCAATTATTGGGACATATAGGTAGAAAAATGAGAGACCAAGAGAACCTCAGTATGAGAAAAATGGCACATCCACTAGTAAAATGGAAAATAGTATAATAACAGTTAGTACGAGTATGGTTCTACTTAGTATCCACATGGGAAAATGACACATCCACTAACAAAATGAGAAAAAAAGTACATGTCTTCCCCTCTGTCTACATCAAGATCAAACCACCTCCCAAGTACAAAATATCCTATCTCCATCTGTGATATTCCTGGACTGTGGAGTAGACAGGACGAAATATCCAATGTCCATTTGTGATATATCACGAGACTATAAGTGGACATTGGACAAATTCGTACGGGAAAATGGACAACATCCTGAATTTAGTTCAGTTCAGTTGATTGAAATTGTTTCGTTCAAATTTTCCGATCTACAAGTACCTACGAGTATCTATGGCGAATATTGAGAATACCAGGATATGGTAGGTGAGTTGAAAACTCATTTTCTATAGGAAGTGTTAGAAAGCCCGCCTCTGTGAACGAGTGGTTGACAGCACTGACTATCGATTCGGAGGTCCTGGGTTTGAATCTGGCCGGGGCGAAGATTTCCGCACCAATATTTTCCGTTTGCGGATAGGCGTGGATGTTAAAGAATATGTCCTGGAGTACCGCGAATGCGGTTTCGAGATAGACACTTCAAAAAAAGAATTTTATTCTTATCAACGAATTATTTTCCCTAGGGATCCACGGATGTTTTCCCCAAATAAGGAATCTCAGCCACCTTCTCAAATTATGAACAATACATTTCATGACGTCATTGTCACCTATGAGTCAAAAGTCAAATCGTCACAACAATGACGTCACGGAGTGTATTTTTCACTTCTAATTAAGACTGATCTCTTTGTTTTCATTTTTTGTTTACCTATTTTGAAATGATATTTTTATTATATTTCTCAATTATTTATGATTTATGATGTGTGTAAATTTATGTAACTGTTTATAAAATGAAATATACGTACATCTTGTAAAAAATATTGTATTCAGCGACCAAATCAATCTTGTGGTTGTTATTAGACATAATTAGTGGAGGTGACAGAATTACTTCTTCATTTCGTCAACAGTCAGCTCCTATGGCGTAGTGGTCGCTGCGCTCGCCTTGCAAAAATAATAATAAATAAATAAATAAAAAATATTAAAAATGTAAGTTAGGTATAGGCAGAGTACTGATACTTGCTTTCACCTACTGTAAGAGTTAGGATGGAGGTAATTGATATACCTAGGTACATAGGTATGAATGTAGGTAATATTTGTAACTAGGTAATACTTAGGTACCCACCTGTAAAATACATATTTAGCTAAAATGAAAGAAGGCAATTAATTTTTTCCAATGCTCCATTAATTGCAGCACATGAGAGCTTTTATTTTCAGCTCGTGTTATTTTTTCAAAGGCGCAAGATTGAAAATAGCTTTTTCAGCTCCAAGGACTCAAATCTCGTATCACGTATCTTTCCATCAGTTGTTCTTTGTATCTTTCACGCGACGTCCTAGGAAAAACGTCATTGTAAACGTTTCTGAGACTACTTTTTTTTAATCGTGTTTTTCGTAACTTACGTTTTTATTTGTGTTAAAAATGGATATTGGTACATTCCTTTTTCAAAGAGCTTCTTAGCTAAAATGTAGATGAGACTTGAGAAAATTAAAAACGAAGAAAAAAAAAAATAGATATTAATTAAAAAAAAAATAACAAGTTATACTTGAAAAAATAACATACCTATATGTAATTAAATTTTCCTGATGCTACATAAATATGATAATAGTTAGGTGGCTATCTATGTACCTGTCTATTTCACGAGGAAAATGATTACCTACTATTATAATCTGCACCATGTTTTGGAATAAATAGGTAAGCAATGTAGAATAAATAGATAGGTGAAGAAAGAGAGGATAGGAGAAAGCTAACCTAGCCCTTCCAAGAACGCACCCTATCTGTTTAGTACGAAACCCCGCCCCTGGCGGTAATCGAATACCTTTTAAACCTTCCACTCCATGTAGTCATTATTTTTGCATTACCTACCCCACTCCCAAACTCCAAACTGACATAGATAGCTAGATACCTATTCGAGATGATATTGCTCTTGAAATTTCCCAATTTGTTTTGATATGTAGGTAGGTATATGAGCACATTTACGTATGAAGTGATATTATGATTTATGGTAACTGTATTGGGTTAAAATCGTGTTTTTCGTAACTTAATTTTTCGAAAATTAAAAACGAAAAAAAAAAAATAGATATTAATTAAAAAAATACAAGTTATACTTGAAAAAATAACATACCTATACCTATGTAATTAAATTTTCCTGATGCTACATAAATATGATAATAGTTAGGTGGCTATCTATAAGTACCTATCTATTTCACGAGGAAAATGATTACCTACTATTATAATTTTCCTCGTATCTGTACGATATTTTGGAATAAATAGGTAAGCAATGTAGAATAAATAGATAGGTGAAGAAAGACAGGATAGGAGAAAGCTAACCTAGCCCTTCCGAGAACGCACCTTATCTGTTTAGCACGAAACCCCGCCCCTGGCGGTAATCGAATACTTTTTAGGCAGATAATCTTCATCGTAGGTATGCTCTTCTTTCATGGGGCTAAGAGCATAGCAGAGATTTTACAGAGATGTCATCTAAACTCTAAGGCCAGTACAGGGTAGAAATTCCTCAATTCAGTCAGTACTATTTTCGCTTCTGCTCGAGAAACCAATTCACACTTCATCCATCTACAGTTCTACAGCTACACCAAACTCCCTTCTAGACCAAATTCTATCCATTATGCTCAGGCTGAGAAGGTTGTGTGACGTTTTCAAGCATCTAAGATCCCCCCAGTATCAATGGACCAAGGAACCCCGCTTCTGCTCGAGAAACCAATTCACACTTCATCCATCTACAGTTCTACAGCTACACCAAACTCCCTTCTAGACCAAATTCTATCCATCATGCTCAGGCTGAGAAGGTTGTGTGACGTTTTCAAGCATCTCAGATCCCCCCAGTATCAATGGACCAAGGAATCTATGTCCCTACTCAGACAAACACCGCAGCAAACTTCCTCATTTACGCACATGCAAGTCACGCTCACGCAGTTGAAATTCGTCCAAAATTCCACACCGTTTTCGAATGCTCTCAAACCATCGGTCTGGGCATTTTCCAACAGACTGCCGTTCCACACCCGCCCGTATTATTATCGAGAGCGAGACGAGTGCTGCAAGTCACGCTCACGCAGTTGAAATTCGTCCAAAATTCCACACCGTTTTCGAATGCTCTCAAACCATCGGTCTGGGCATTTTCCAATAGACTGCCGTTCCACACCCGCCCGTATTATTACCGAGAGCGAGACGAGTGTGAGTGTGAAGGTTATGAAGATGAAGAACCAAACAAATCGACACAGAATATCTTCCGAACTCTCACGCTGTACGTGTGTCTTCCTGTTATCTTCCTGGGGGGTGTCCTGCTCTGGAAAGAGGGAGCGCATGAAGAACGTCCCGAGTTCATCCCCTACACCTATCTGAGAATACGGAACCGACCCTTCCCGTGGGGAGATGGAAACCATTCGCTGTTTCACAACAAGTGTGTCAATGCCTTGCCTGATGGATATGAAGAGGACGAGGAAACAGCTTGCCATCCGAAGAAAACGTAGGGCGAGGGGTTATGCTAACGAATATTAGGGATACCAGTTGTTACCACGTGTGTAAGTATTTACGATATGATTGGATTGGAAAAATTTTCGCCGAAAACTCACAAAATCTGCCGAAAATAAGAATCTTTAAGGCACTCTAACCATACGGGCAGTAGGTCATTTTGTCAGGTTAGTTAGCTCGGAAGGTAGTGCGTCCGCTTGCAAGTGCTAGGTTGCGGGTTCGATTTCCGCTCGGGGCAAATGCATCCTAAACAGATAAGGTTCTTTCTCGGAACGAACGGAACTGTAAGATCTCCCTTGTTTCTATATTTTCTCCTGAACTCAAAACATCTCCAAAGAAGTAATTTGGGGGTTGTGTTATTGTTATCATTAACTTGGCGATTCCGTGACTGGCTGTTGCGGGGCCCATTCAGCCTCGTGGGAATCTACAATTGTGTGCATCTCTATTTTGGGTTTTTGTTTACCCACAGGTACATACTTATATATTGCAACTGTAATTTCATATCAAAGCACGAAAAGGCAAAGTATCCATAAGAAAGAAGAACTATAGGAAAAGGAAGAGAAGGATGCTAATTTTCATATGTAGTGGGGATAAAAATAATTCCAATAATGAAAGGGCAGAGTCGAAAGATAAATCTTACGGATGACAGCTTGTTAATTAAAACAAAACTTTCCCCTATTCTGTGTGAATGCAGTAGGGCGCCAGGAAGCTGTCTGAGAGGGGTTTCAGAATTTCTGCCTGCTGTCCTAGATTTTGTAAAGTGTAAAGTTTCCCATGCTTTCCTTAGTCCTTATGTTCTTCCCATGATTTCCCTAGTCCTTATGTCCTTCCCCTATGCTAACTATACTAACCTTAAGTAATTACGCCTTTCAAATAGGAACTTTAATACCTTCTAGCTAGAGAATCTAGAGTGATTAGCGTGCAAATAAATAAATACCTTCAAGAATAGAGATTCTCCTTAAGCATCATATTCTGAGAAAGGGCCTAATAAACACTTCTAAATTTCTTTGTTTCAGAAACGGATATTGAGTAACTTACTTGGAAAAATTTCTTTAAGGAACATTAGGGATGTAGGACACAAGGGAGGGAGTGTCATTTGAAGAAACACTAGGTGAGGAATTTCTCAAGCGTTAAATCTTAAATCTTTTACTTAGAGATAGGACAATGTTTTGTTATTTCAAGTCTGAATAATAAAACCGAGAACCTAACATTTTATTTTTATTGTGTTGTTTGAAACCCTAGCAAATCGTCAAGGTAGCTTGTCCTTGGAAAACACTTCAATAAAATGAAATAAAATTTCTCATTTCTTCGTCGATAGTTCTCGAATTTATCTACGTGTCTGTGTATTTGATGCTAAAATGTATACCTAAGTATATGTAGATAATGTGTATAATATCATTAACATCTAGGTATAGGTATACCGATACCTACTTACATGCTTACTAATCATTTATTTGCCTCTCAATTCACAGTAATTATTCGCCACAAACTTCAATAAAATGAAATAGGTACATATTTCTAAAACGAATAAAAAACATGAATATTTTGTGAAGACCAATAAAGAACCGCAATCTAAATACATAATTTAAATGAGAACAACCTTTGAAAATGTCTTATTAGTGCTGTTAGTGAAAATCTAAGGTGCGTAACTATGTAACAATTGCAACATAAACGGCCTACTTATACTCAAATCTGTTTTTCATACGGCAAAAGCCGACGTGTGACGGTCAGTGACCAGCTACCGTTACCATGCGCCATGCCAAGTGTGGTGAGTGTAGCATACCTACCCTGCCATATTGAACTCATAGATATGGATATTTCTGCCATATTGATCTCATGGATATGTATACTGCTACCATATTGATCTCATGGATATGGATACTGCAGCCATATTGATCTCATGGATATGGATACTGCAGCCATATTAATCTCAACGATCACATCTGACACCATGTTTATTCCTTGTTTAACTTGGAAAATAAGATCAGAAAAAAGAAAGAACTCATATTTTCACAGGAGAATCCACACCTGACACCATGTTTATTCCTTGTTTAACTTGGAAAATAAGATCAGAAAAAAGAAAGAACTCATATTTTCACAGGAGACGATCAGAATCGAAATCATTTTATTTGTTTTGAATAACCTTCAAAATAAACAAATGTCACAAAATATCAGCTGTTATGAAATACATAATTATGTACCTACTAACATTAAAATTAACGTAATGAAATCGCGCCCGCGGCCTGATTGAAAACATAATAAGCTGGAAAATAAATCTTCAGTTTCTCTAACTCATTTCTCCTTTCTTCTCTCATCTGACATCGAATTGTACAATGTCTCAATCTGCTCTTCAATACAAGACTCCAAGACATTTATTACGAGTATTCTTATTATGAATTGTAGAAGAGAATAAGTACCTTCTCTACGTAGATATAAATAAAATTGTATCCCTTCTCCTTGCAAATTGATTTTCGATTGCAAATTCATTTATAATATAGCATCACTCAAGATACAATCTGCTTCGAAAAAGAAAAATTATAACAGAAATCTGAAGAAGTAAATAGAAAGATAGGTAAGTTATCAATAGATAGGTAGGGTATTCTCCTTGCAAATTGATTTTCGATTGCAAATTCATTTATAATATAGCATCACTCAAGATACAATCTGCTTCGAAAAAGAAAAATTATTACAGAAATCTGAAGAAGTAAATAGAAAGATAGGTAAGTTATCAATAGATAGGTAGGGTAGGTACCGTACATAAAATGATGAACATTTTACTTCAGAGTCTGCTTGTCATTTCTACTTTGCATATCTATGTCAATAGGTCTCCTTTTTACCTACATTATTTTTAGACAGTCGGCAAAAAAAAAGAAAAAAAATGGTGACGCATTTTACCCAATACCTACCTATTACCTAAGCATAAATTTAGAAGAGAAAGTGACGAAAATCAAACTGCCTTGCAAATTATTAGGCATAATTTTGAAGGTACACAACTACACATAGGTAGGTAGTAAGAAGTATATAGGTACAAATATTTAGGTATTACCTATAAATTACCTACAATTCATATGGAAGTCATAAATAACATGAATCATATTAAATCTCACGTGCGTATAATTCCATTCAGAAAATATGTATTTAGTTATTTAGGTGGAATTTATTTTCAACCAATTTCAACGAGGAAAAATATCGTGCATTTCCACCCAACCTGCTCACATAAACACGGTAATTAATGACGTCATACTCGTAGATTTCGCGCTAAAATGTCTTGGATTGCTTTTTTTTCTTGTTCTTACTAATACCTACCTAATTGTAGGTACCCGCCTAGATAATCAATGTATTAAAGCGCTCAGTATGGTGGCAGACTAAAATAATGCTTTTTAGTAGGACAAAGTTCACCTACATCGTCATCGTTGCAAAAACGGAAGTGAAAACTAATAACAGTCCCTACCGTGGTATGGTGCTTGATTCGTGTGAATGCTGTCCTAGATTTTGTAAAGTGTAAAGTTTCCCATGCTTTCCTTAGTCCTCATGTTCTTCCCATGATTTCCCTAGTCCTTATGTCCTTCCCCTATGCTAACTATGCTAACCTTAAGTAATTACGCCTTTCAAATGGGAACTTTAATACCTTCTAGAGAATCTAGAGTGATTAGCGTGCAATCGTGCAAATAAATAAATACCTTCAAGAATAGAGATTCTCCTTAAGCAACATATTCTGAGAAAAGGTCTAATAAACACCTCTAAATTTCTTTGTTTCAAAAACGGATATTGAGTAACTTACTTGGAAAAATTTCTCGCTGTCCTAGATTTTGTAAAGTGTAAAGTTTCCCATGCTTTCCTTAGTCCTCATGTTCTTCCCATGATTTCCCTAGTCCTTATGTCCTCCCCCTATGCTAACTATGCTAACCTTAAGTAATTATGCCTTTCAAATAGGAACTTTAATACCTTCTATCTAGAGAATCTAGAGTGATTAGCAGGCAAATAAATAATTAAATAAATAGAGATTCTCCTTAAGCATCATATTCTGAGAAAGGGCCTAATAAACACTTCCAAATTTCTTTGTTTCAGAAACGGATATTGAGTAACTTACTTGGAAAAATTTCTTATTTCTTCGTCGATAGTTCTCGGATTTATCTACGTGTCTGTGTATTTGTTGCTAAAATGTATACCTAAGTATATGTAGATAATGTGTATAATATCACATCTAGGTAGGTATACCTATACCTACTTACATGCTTACTAATCATTTATTTGCCTCTCGATTCACAGTAATTATTCGCCACAAAGATGAAGAGGATGAGGAAACAGCTTGCCATCCGAAGAAAACGTAGGGCGAGGGGTTATGCTAACGAATATTAGGGATACCAGTTGTTACTCTAAGGAACATTAGGGATGTAGGACACAAGGGAGGGAGTGTCATTTGAAGAAACACTAGGTGAGGAATTTCTCAAGCGTTAAATCTTAATCTACTTAGAGATAGGACAATGTTTTGTTATTTCAAGTCTGAATAATAAAACCGAGAACCTAACATTTTATTTTTGTTGTGTTGTTTGAAACCCTAGCAAATCGTCAAGGTAGCTTGTCCTTGGAAATTTTCCCTTCATTGTTATTTCGATTTATGACGATCGTAAATTTCAAATCCCCGTCAACAAAAATTAGGGAATGTTCGCGTCATGTCCGGTTGGGTAATTTAGATCTATCCCGAATATTCCCGAACGAATTAATCGTGTTAGCGATAATTTAATCGTTCAAAATTAGGGAATGTTCGCGTCATGTCCGGTTGGGTAATTTAGATCTATCCCGAATATTCCCGAACGAATTAATCGTGTTAGCGATAAAATAATCGTTCATATCCATTCCAATTATAAAGGTGCGTCCACACATAGTCGACCTGCCTTCGATCGATGTCGACTGGACTGTCCACACTGCCTCGACAACATAGATTTATCTCGTCGATCGACACCGATTGACTATGTTTGGACACACCTTTATTAACGCAAGGAGAAGGGATCAAGTCCAGATAGAACGTGTGTAAGTATTTACGATATGATTGGATTGGAAAAATTTTCGCCGAAAACTCACAAAATCTGCCGAAAATAAGAATCTTTAAGGCGCTCTAACCATACGGGCAGTAGGTCATTTTGTCAGGCTAGTTAGCTTGGAAGCTAGTGCGTCCGCTTGCAAGTGCTAGGTTGCGGGTTCGATTTCCGCTCGGGGCAAATGCATCCTAAACAGATAAGGTTCTTTCTCGGAACGAACGGAACTGTAAGATCTCCCTTGTTTCTATATTTTCTCCTGAACTCAAAACATCTCCAAAGAAGTAATTTGGGGGTTGTGTTATTGTTATCATTAACTTGGCCTTGACTGACATGGCCACCTGTCCTCCCCGTACATCCCTTCAAACCTCACTATAGCATCCATCTCACCTCCATCACTAACTTATTTCTCATCTCTCCTTCTCATTATTATTATTATTTTTTTTTTTATTTTATTTTTTATTATTTTTTTTTCTTTTTTTTATAATTAAGCAAGGTCTACTTTACTAATCATGTATCATGTATTGTACAATGTTAAACCCATAAAATACACGAGACCTTGTTTAGACTGCTGGGGTAAAGGGACTTTTTAGTCTCATTCGAGCAGGATAAACAAGGTAAATTCTATTCTATTCTATTCTATCATAGAAATATGGGTCATATCCCCATGAACATTTCCTCGTGCATCAGTTCAGTTTAATTTGTATCGTTCAATGTGTTAGTACATTGCTCATTGTCTCCTCTCATTTTAAAATGGGACAAATTTCTTCTACTCAATGGTGTGCAACAAAATGGCCACTTCACGTCTCACTCAATGATAATCGTTCATATCCATTCCAATTATAAAGGTGCGTCCACACATAGTCGACCTGCCTTCGATCGATGTCGACTGAACCGTCCACACTGCCTCGACAACATGGATTTATCTCGTCGATCGACACCGATTGACTATGTTTGGACACACCTTTATTAACGCAAGGAGAAGGGATCAAGTCCAAATAGAACGTGTGTAAGTATTTACGATATGATTGGATTGGAAAAATTTTCGCCGAAAACTCACAAAATCTGCCGAAAATAAGAATCTTTAAGGCGCTCTAACCATACGGGCAGTAGGTCATTTTGTCAGGCTAGTTAGCTTGGAAGCTAGTGCGTCCGCTTGCAAGTGCTAGGTTGCGGGTTCGATTTCCGCTCGGGGCGAATGCATCCTAAACAGATGTTCTTTCTCGGAACGAACGGGCTGGGCTTTCTTTTAACCTGTCTTCCTTCTCTCTTTCGGAACGGTAAGATCTCCCTTGTTTTTATCTCTTCTCCTGAACTAAAAACATCTCCAAAGAAGTAATTTGGGGTTGTGTTATTGTTATCATTAACATCATAGAAATATGGGTCATATCCCCATGAACATTTCCTCGTGCATCAGTTCAGTTTAATGTATCGTTCAATGTGTTAGTACATTGCTCATTGTCTCCTCTCATTTTAAAATGGGACAAATTTCTCCTTTCATTTCAAAATGGGACAAATTTCTTCTACTCAATGGTGTGCAACAAAATGGCCACTTCACGTCTCACTCAATGTGTTCCGATATTAAATTCTCTAAATGTCCATTTCAGTGGCGCATTTCCTCTCATTTTAAAACAGCTCAGGTCCATGGCTTTTCTCTTCTGGCATTTTCTTTTTGTCCAAATCGAGCTTCAAACGCTTCAGGTAATCTGGTCTAACCATCTTTGTTTTCTTCACTTTCAATTTTGAATATTATGCATTATTTGTCTAAATGAAATTTATGTGGAGAACAAAAATGACTTTTTCTCCGAGTTAGGCGTTTTCACTATGGTTTCTGCATGTCGTTCGCGCCGTGTGACTTTGTGAAAAAAAGAAAATTTGTGATTAGGAACCTAATAGACTTACCCGCATATTTCTCTTCCATGGTTTGATACCATTGTGCCAGTGTTCCGTGACTCATTGTCAAGCCTGTAAGGAAAAGGAAATCGATTCCATTTAGACCAAATTAGTCTGAATTTTACACCTGCATGACAAAGTATGTAGTATGATGTTGTAAGTGTAAGTGGAATGAAATTTTAGAATGATATAGCTACTCATACTCATAGGTACATAGGTAGGTATTTCAAGTATTTCAATTTATCTTAGGAACTGAGTTGTTGTTAGAGACTTGGATAATGTTTTATTGTAGGTAAGTGCAATGAAAAGTGCCAGTGTTCCGTGACTCATTGTCAAGCCTGTAAGGAAAAGGAAATCGATTCCATTTAGACCAAATTAGTCTGAATTTTACACCTGTGTGACAAAGTATGTAGTATGATGTTGTAAGTGTAAGTGGAATGAAATTTTAGAATGATATAGGTACATAGGCAGGTATTTCAAATTTCAAGTATTTCAATTTATCTTAGGAACTGAGTTGTCGTTAGAGACTTGGATAATGTTTTATTGTAGGTAAGTGCAATGAAAGGAACTTACAAAACTGTACCTAGCCTCGATTTCCGTTAAGGTAAAAAAATCACTATTTTTGAGCGCAAAGGACCCGCACTAAATATGATCACTCTTTCGTTTATTCTATCAGGTTAAAATGTTGGAAGAAGAAAAAAAAGGACTTAAAAAAAGGACAAAAGATTTTGGCTGATCAAAAATAGCAAAAAAGTAACCTCTGGGGACTTAGGTGCGTACTGCGATCAAGTTTTCTTCTAACAAAACTTTTTCCTAATATCTAAAACTCCTAAAGAAACAACACTCTGCTGACAAAACCGGCTGACTACTAAGTCCCATTTCTTACCGGAGGGTTCCACGATCCTCTAATATATCACAGTCGGGTTTCAGCTAACACACACAACTATCGCATAAGATACATGGCTCAAGACTGGAGCGCAAATATCGGCCCGAGTAATTATGTACTAATGAGTTATGTTGAAATCCTAACCAGGTATAATGGTAGTCTATAGGATACTCAACACTTCCGCTGAAAAGGATCAAGGTTCTCTTCATATTGGGGACAAGTTTCCTGACCAAACTTTATATTCGGGACGTCATGCATTACGGTACGGTATATCCTGAAGGTTTCGGTACAATACGGTAATCCGGTGGAGGCGTTTAGGTAAAGGTTCGTGTCGCTTTTCGTGAATCTAGGTTAGGCCTGTTAGGCTCTTCACTCACGGGTCGTAATGGTCGGGTTTCAGCTAACACACACAACTATCGCATAAGATACATGGCTCAAGACTGGAGCGCAAATATCGGCCCGAGTAATTATGTACTAATGAGTTATGTTGAAATCCTAACCAGGTATAATGGTAGTCTATAGGATACTCACAGGGTTCCGCAAAGATGTTCACCTTTTGAAAAGGGTTCCGCGGGCCAAACTAATTAAGAAACACTGGTCTACGTTATAAACCCATTTTTTTCCTTTACACACGCAGTTTTTATTTTAATATTTACACATCTGTTACCAAAGGGTCGAGGAAAGAAACAAGCACAGAAAGGAGAAAGGGCAATGGATTTTTTCACATAAAGTTTGCATATTAATTTTGTGAAATGCCACCGAGCTATGCTTTCGATATTTTCGAACTTTCATATTACTTTCCTCGTTTGCCTTTTAAATTCTCGAAGTTCGCCCATAATCCATAATCGCTTATCAAAATGGCCGTCAGAAAAATACTCTTTCCAGTTCCCTTACTTATGTATTGTATTCTAGAACTTATTCTAGATTTAGAGGTCGACCATTGCCTTCAGCTGAATCCGTTTATCTGTGAAATGGGTAAGTGCTAGCTGACGATATATTTTTTACGGTTTTGTTTCTGGGGGACGGACTTGTCAATGTGTCTTTCTTCTCTCTTGGTGACAAGACCAAGTACTTAGTAATGAGAGAAGGAAGAATTGATTTTATCTGTGAAATTGGTAAGTCCTACCAGACTTTTTTTTGCGGGATGCGGCACGTTCCAATTAGTCAAGGTTACTTAGGTACTTACTTGACTGAGCTACCAAGCCGAAGTCAATTGGTCACGGTTGCCCATACCTACAACATTGTGAACTGTATAACTACAAACTGTAAAAATACAAGACCTTGGCTAGACTTTACAGCCCTATCCCATTGGGATAAACAAGGTAAATTCTATTCTAATCCTAAATGAGCTAACGTTCAAAATGTTGGTATTGCATAAATAAAGGTACTCCTACTCAATATGCATTTCAAAATGATATAAAGGAGGAAATCGATCAAAAGCAGAAAAAAAGGAAACGAAGATTAATAATATTATTGCACCAAGTGGTCTTTTTTTGAAGGCGAGCTTAAGACAAATGAGATCGATTTATATCCAAACCCTTCACAGTTGTCCTCTGTCCCATTTATTATTCCATATTGACTCAATACTTGTCCGTCTGCCATTTGTCTTCATAGGTTATCTACGTCATTTCAAGCCTTTATGGCCTAAAGGTGGATTTCCACCAACGCGACCTCTGTCGTGCGACAAAATCGCGCGACAATGTCGCGCGACGTCACCTGTTTTCACTTGCAACATTTGTCGCGCGACGTGACCTGTTAAAAATTAAAGCACTCCCCGACAAAATCGCGCGACGTTTGTCGCGCGACGTGACCTGTTTCCACTGGCAATTAAAAAATATTTTAATTTATT